>NC_092253.1:25410472-25576359 GCF_036320965.1 Panulirus ornatus
ATCTACAGCATCATATAAAAACACAATAACAAACATACTGTACAATGAATTCTATGAATAAAAGCAGAAAATAAATTTTGAATCCTGTTGCAATCTTAGCTTCACAGAAAATATATATTCTTGAAGGAATTCTTTGCTAAAATAATTCAGTTTCACCCACATAAAATGACATCAGCAAAAGTAGCCTCACCAGTCATCCTAAACTTTGTGAACCAATCAGGACTTAACGTGAAATGTCTTTGCTGCTCCTACTTCTGCTGCCAAGTCATAACATGTACTCTACACCTTTGTTTGTATCACAGGCATGCTGATGGGAACATTTTCATGAGTTCAGTGTAGGATCTAAGTGTTCAACATTCATTCCATTCTCTCAATAACTGAACTTAGGAAATATGAGGTCTAAGATGCTACATCCCAAAACATGCTTAATATCAGCTGTTTGTTCATCTTTTGTTATGATGTTTGAGCCCATCCATCTTAATCTTAAAGGAGGTGACCTTACACTTATTAGCACTTCTAGTACCAAAACATAAAAGATTGCTTTGGCAGCATGAAGCAAGAGCCAAAACACATGCAACATACAGTATACTGCAGCACAAAATACTGTAGCACTCCATGACTACAGACTGTATTTATGCCATGTGTACATGTGCTTCTCACACAGCAATGACAACACCACATCACCATGCCCATAGCCAAATCATGATCACGTTATTCCAAACATAAGCCTGCATAAGTATAAGAGGAGTAAATGGATCATGTGATATTTTCTAAAAATGGCACAAATCAAATACTCATAAGTTGAGAGGTCTCTGCCAAACTAAATTTGAAGTAATAATCTCTGTTTTTCCAGTATCTTACCTCTATTTTGCTTTTAAAGCTAATTTATCCAGAAATCTGGTAAGGTCATTCTATCAAAATTTCATAATACATCCATAGCATTTATGGATCTGGAGAAGGCATATGATAGAGATGATAGAGATGCTCTGTGGAAGGTATTAAGAATATATGGTGTGGGAGGCAAGTTGTTAGAAGCAGTGAAAAGTTTTTATCGAGGATGTAAGGCATGTGTACGTGTAGGAAAAGAGGAAAGTGATTTGTTCTCAGTGAATGTAGGTTTGCGGCAGGGGTGTGTGATGTCTCCATGGTTGTTTAATTTGTTTATGGATGGGGTTGTTAGGGAGGTGAATGCAAGAGTTTTGGAAAGAGGGGCAAGTATGAAGTCTGTTGTGGATGAGAGAGCTTGGGAAGTGAGTCAGTTGTTGTTCGCTGATGATACAGCGCTGGTGGCTCATTCATGTGAGAAACTGCAGAAGCTGGTGACTGAGTTTGGTAAAGTGTGTGAAAGAAGAAAGTTAAGAGTAAATGTGAATAAGAGCAAGGTTATTAGGTACGGTAGGGTTGAGGGTCAAGTCAATTGGGAGGTAAGTTTGAATGGAGAAAAACTGGAGGAAGTGAGTTTGAATGGAGAAAAACTGGAGGAAGTGAAGTGTTTTAGATATCTGGGAGTGGATCTGGCAGCGGATGGAACCATGGAAGCGGAAGTGGATCATAGGGTGAGGGAGGGGGCGAAAATTCTGGGAGCCTTAAAGAATGTGTGGAAGTCGAGAACATTATTTTGGAAAGCAAAAATGGGTATGTTTGAAGGAATAGTGATTCCAACAATGTTGTATGGTTGCAAGGCGTGGGCTATGGATAGAGTTGTGCGCAGGAGGATGGATGTGCTGGAAATGAGATGTTTGAGGACAATGTGTGGTGTGAGGTGGTTTGATCGAGTAAGTAACGTAAGGGTAAGAGAGATGTGTGGAAATAAAAAGAGCGTGGTTGAGAGAGCAGAAGAGGGTGTTTTGAAATGGTTTGGGCACATGGAGAGAATGAGTGAGGAAAGATTGACCAAGAGGATATATGTGTCGGAGGTGGAGGGAACGAGGAGAAGAGGGAGACCAAATTGGAGGTGGAAAGATGGAGTGAAAAAGATTTTGTGTGATCGGGGCCTGAACATGCAGGAGGGTGAAAGGAGGGCAAGGAATAGAGTGAATTGGAGCGATGTGGTATACCGGGGTTGACGTGCTGTCAGTGGATTGAATCAAGGCATGTGAAGCGTCTGGGGTGGACCATGGAAGGCTGTGTAGGTATGTATATTTGCGTGTGTGGACGTATGTATATACATGTGTATGGGGGTGGGTTGGGCCATTTCTTTCGTCTGTTTCCTTGCGCTACCTCGCAAACGCAGGAGACAGCGACAAAGCAAAAAAGAAAAAAAAAAATCTCCAGAAAGTCTAAATCTTTACCTTATGGAAATTTTTTTCTTACATATTTGCCATTTCCCGCATTAGCAAGGAAACATTAAGAACAGAGGACTGAGCCTTAGAGGGAATATCCTCACTTGGCCCCTTTCTCTGTTCCTTCTTTAAAAAAAAAAAAAAAAAAAAAAAAAAAACACGAAGGGAGGATTTCCAGCCCCCTGCTCCCTCCCTTTTAGTCACCTTCTACAACACACAGGGAATACTTGGGAAGTATTCTTTCTTAATGTTTTCACCACTATCTTAAGACATTTTTCAAAATTATCCTTAAAAGACATTACAATTATAATGTCTGGAAATTTGTTCATCCTTACTTTCAGGAAAATTTTCTCAACTAAACACTGAAACTTCATCACCACCTACTGAAAACCTTATATCTTTACTCCTGACTCCCACCTGATAGACCCCCTCAGGGCAAAATTCACGTGTGACCATGATCTTCTTAACAAGGTCATCTCTTTCAGCCAACACCGCCAGCGCACTCAGGAGCCAGCAGTTACCCAAAACACCTGGAATCCAAAATGTACATTACATAATCTCAATAATCTTAATTTCTACAAAATACTACAGGAATATCTTGGTCCTCATTAAGACACTTATTTCTGATAAAAGGAATTTATCTTTGTAATATGGTAAATCATGGGCAAAAACATGTGCCTTAACTCTAAGTCTATGGCTCCATATAGATATATACCTAACAGAACAATTCAGTCAATTAAAAAAATACATCAATCACTTATGCTGAATCAGTAACAAACATTCGACTTCTGAGATCACAAGACAAGCTTTACTTGACTCCTGGTTCAAATGAATGCTTTTCATAATTAAAGTACTCAAGGAGCAATGAAAATATTTGAAAGTCACACAAAATGTCCACTTTCTTGCTTGCTATCAACCAAAATGAAGAAATAAGTCTTTCTTTAAAGTAAAATCAGTTTTCTTCCCATAGTAAGAGTGATCTAAGCAAATTTGTCTGTTACTCAATAGGCACATAAAGCCAAAATAAGAGGCAGCTTCCAGATTCACATAGAAAAAACTTCTCCAAACAAACTTTCAATCACAAAAGGGTATATGTTAGTTTTGAAGACTGAAAACTGTCCCAGTCATGTGTGTGTGTGTGTGTGTGTGTGTGTGGGGGGGGGGGGGGGGGGGGGGGGATTTCTATTTGTGTTTTACTGGGAGAGTTTTACATTTGTGTTGCCCCATCTTATCAACCTTGTACATAAGGACAATGTCTTTAGTCCTAAGTATGTATGCATACACACATATCCAAGCATATGCAAGGTTCCCATTCTATCAACCAGCCCTTTGGGGGAGAGGAACAGTTGGGTAAACTGTGGACTGGTTGCCACCAGTAGGATACCAATTGACAGTGATGGAAGTCACTGAATGCAGAATAAGTGAAGAGCAAGGGGGTTTTAGGAAAGGCAAGGGAAGTGTGGATAAGATTATTGTTGTAAAGATGACCGTGAAAAGGTATCTAGTGAAAGGTACGAAGTTGTACGCAGCTTTTATGGATCTGGAGAAAGATATGACAAGAGTCAAGTGGAATGCTTTGTGGGATATGTTAAAGATATACGGTATAGGGGAAAACTGTTGGATGATGTGAAAGCCTTCTCTAGGGGAGCAAATGCATGTGTAAGAGTGGATGGAGAGCCAAGCAAAAGTTTTGGGATACATGCAGCTGTGAAGCAGGGCTGTGAGATATCACCATGGTTTTTTGATACATACATGGATGGAGTGATTAGAGAGATGAAAGCAAAACTAGGGAAAAGGGATGCAGAGATGGAGTGTAGCAGTGAGATTAGGTGGCTAGTAGCAAGCTTGTTTGCAAAGGATACTGTGTTGTTGGCTGAGTGAAGAGGAGTTGCAGATGGTTGTAAGAGTGTTTTATGATGTGTGTAAGCATAGGCAATTGAAAGTAAATGCAAGTAAAAGTAAGGTAATGGTGACTGAAAGGAAAGACTATGAAAGCATGAATTTTGTAAAACCATATAGACTGAGTACAGAATGGAAAAAGGTGAGAACAATGGAAGTAAGGGGAGTGGGGGAGGAATGGGATGTATTTAGGAAATCAGTGATGGATTGCGCAAAAGATGCTTGTGGCATGAGAAGAGTGGGAGGTGGGTTGATTAGAAAGGGTAGTGAGTGGTGGGATGAAGAAGTAAGAGTATTAGTGAAAGAGAAGAGAGAGGCATTTGGACGATCTTTGCAGGGAAAAAATGCAATTGAGTGGGAGATGTATAAAAGAAAGAGACAGGAGGTCAAGAGAAAGGTGCAAGAGGTGAAAAAAAGGGCAAATGAGAGTTGGGGTGAGAGAGTATCATTAAATTTTAGGGAGAATAAAAAGATGTTCTGGAAGGAGGTAAATAAAGTGCGTAAGACAAGGGAGCAAATGGGAACTTCAGTGAAGGGCGCAAATGGAGAGGTGATAACAAGTAGTGGTGATGTGAGAAGGAGATGGAGTGAGTATTTTGAAGGTTTGTTGAATGTGTTTGATGATAGAATGGCAGATATAGGGTGTTTTGGTCGAGGTGGTGTGCAAAGTGAGAGGGTTAGGGAAAATGATTTGGTAAACAGAGAAGAGGTAGTGAAAGCTTTGCGGAAGATGAAAGCCGGCAAGGCAGCAGGTTTGGATGGTATTGCAGTGGAATTTATTAAAAAAGGGGGTGACTGTATTGTTGACTGGTTGGTAAGGTTATTTAATGTATGTATGACTCGTGGTGGGGTGCCTGAGGATTGGCGGAATGCGTGCATAGTGCCATTGTACAAAGGCAAAGGGGATAAGAGTGAGTGCTCAAATTACTGAGGTATAAGTTTGTTGAGTATTCCTGGGAAATTATATGGGAGGGTATTGATTGAGAGGGTGAAGGCATGTACAGAGCATCAGATTGGGGAAGAGCAGTGTGGTTTCAGAAGTGGTAGAGGATGTGTGGATCAGGTGTTTGCTTTGAAGAATGTATGTGAGAAATACTTAGAAAAGCAAATGGATTTGTATGTAGCATTTATGGATCTGGAGAAGGCATATGATAGAGTTGATAGAGATGCTCTGTGGAAGGTATTAAGAATATATGGTGTGGGAGGCAAGTTGTTAGAAGCAGTGAAAAGTTTTTATCGAGGATGTAAGGCATGTGTACGTGTAGGAAGAGAGGAAAGTGATTGGTTCTCAGTGAATGTAGGTTTGCGGCAGGGGTGTGTGATGTCTCCATGGTTGTTTAATTTGTTTATGGATGGGGCTGTTAGGAAGGTAAATGCAAGAGTTTTGGAAAGAGGGGCAAGTATGAAGTCTGTTGGGGATGAGAGAGCTTGGGAAGTGAGTCAGTTGTTGTTCGCTGATGATACAGCGCTGGTGGCTGATTCATGTGAGAAACTGCAGAAGCTGGTGACTGAGTTTGGTAAAGTGTGTGGAAGAAGAAAGTTAAGAGTAAATGTGAATAAGAGCAAGGTTATTAGGTATAGTAGGGTTGAGGGTCAAGTCAATTGGGAGCTGAGTTTGAATGGAGAAAAACTGGAGGAAGTGAAGTGTTTTAGATATCTGGGAGTGGATCTGGCAGCGGATGGAACCATGGAAGCGGAAGTGGATCACAGGGTGGGGGAGGGGGCGAAAATTCTGGGGGCCTTGAAGAATGTGTGGAAGTCGAGAACATTATCTCGGAAAGCAAAAATGGGTATGTTTGAAGGAATAGTGGTTCCAACAATGTTGTATGGTTGCGAGGCGTGGGCTATGGATAGAGTTGTGCGCAGGAGGATGGATGTGCTGGAAATGAGATGTTTGAGGACAAAGTGTGGTGTGAGGTGATTTGATCGAGTGAGTAACGTAAGGGTAAGAGAGATGTGTGGAAATAAAAAGAGCGTGGTTGAGAGAGCAGAAGAGGGTGTTTTGAAGTGGTTTGGGCACATGGAGAGAATGAGTGAGGAAAGATTGACCAAGAGGATATATGTGTCGGAGGTGGAGGGAACGAGGAGAAGAGGGAGACCAAATTGGAGGTGGAAAGATGGAGTGAAAAAGATTTTGTGTGATCGGGGCCTGAACATGCAGGAGGGTGAAAGGAGGGCAAGGAATAGAGTGAATTGGAGCGATGTGGTATACCGGGGTTGACGTGCTGTCAGTGGATTGAATCAAGGCATGTGGAGCGTCTGGGGTAAACCATGGAAAGCTGTGTAGGTATGTATATTTGCGTGTGTGGACGTATGTATATACATGTGTATGGGGGGGGTTGGGCCATTTCTTTCGTCTGTTTCCTTGCGCTACCTCGCAAACGCGGGAGACAGCGACAAAGTATAATAAAAAAAAAAATTATAGATTGAAAGAACAAAGTGTACTAAATTGTGTTATGGATAAGCACCTTATAGCAAAAATGCCAATTAGAAAAAAGCATGATTCTTCTTTTACTACAATTTCAACCCAACCCAACTAAATCTACAATTGAATGAGATCAAAATTTTCTGGATACTTCCAGGTGAATCCTAAAATTCAGGATCACCTTCTGCCTGGTCCTCTACATCAAGCTAAAATACAATCAATTTCCTTCCTTTGTAAAACTCATACAAAGTTGCTCTCACTGGTATGACTGTAAGATGGCTGACTGTGGGGAGAAATTATCATGTACTGCCATCTCAGCCACCATCCAGGCTCAGTGCACACAATGCCATCTCAGCCACCATCCAGGCTCAGTGCACAGTCTTAAAATCAAGGTCCAAAACTTGATGCATAAATATCCATCTGGATGCATTACCCATCTCGCATAAACATCCATCTGGATGCATTACCTGTCTCGCATGAATATCCATCTAGATGCATTACCTATCTCACATAAATATCCATCACTTGGAGTTAAGGGGTTAATGAAATAATCAAATCTATCTAAAAGTAACCAATGGCTGGATTGTATTCCAGATATCAGCAAAATCTTCCCTGTTTGTCCAGACTACAAATGTGGCACTCTCTGTTTACATCAATAACATGAGTTTTGCTTTACTCTGAATGGCCTGAAGAAGATATGTGACATCTAGCAAACAACTAACTAGCTGATTCACTGGCTTCCCTCCTGTAAATTCTGTCATATGTTGGAGCAGCATCCCTTGCATCTTATGGCAAAAAATACAATGCTGTACCAAAGATTCTGGTTCTTGGTGACTACAATTTTTGTCATTGTTCTAAACTTTGTAAAAAAAAAAGGGGGAAAAAAGTATTCAGCCACTTAAGTTGTAGTAAAAACAGAGATCAAGTAAAAGATTCTTTAGAAAAAGAGTGCAGTGACATTAGTCAAAGGGTGTAACCCCAAGAATTCAGTAATACCAGTAAATAATGGCAACAATGCTAAGCAAAGCAAGACAGCATTTAGTTGAAAACTGAAAGTGGTACCATAAAGAAAGAAAATCAACTCATTTTGAAAGTGACCCATATTCCAAATTCCTTGAGGATAGAGCATATTTACCGTGCAACCAACAACACAATGAGCCCCTACAAATGTACACCACTACCTTAAGTGTTTGGTGATTAATAAATTTATATTAATCAGCACTTACCTAATATATCCTATTTTCCTGTTGCATTGGACTGATTTCAATGTTTCTGAGTCTACATCCAGATAACTCAGATATCATAATTAACCCAAGCACCATTCATTCATTCACTGGAGATTAAGTCAAGTTCATGTATTTACACTACCTTCCTACCTATAACTAAAATGTGTTTTTCATTAAATACCTTGTGAAATATCAGATGGAAGTGGAGTTCTGAAGACTGCCCATTTAGTGTTACGACTATCTGAGTCCGTGACAATTTCATGAGGACGTAGCCATTGCGTCACACGGGACTCCTGCTTTTCAGACGAGCTGTAGAATAGGGACTTCGGCACAGGTGGAAAGGAATCATCCACAAATGGATGCTGGTTCTGCATGGAAAGGGAGAATTAATTCTCTACACATCTGCTGATCTTATGCTAAAATATAGACTGATTATAGACTGATTAAAGCTATCTAAATTATATCAAATTTTCATCATTATGTACAGTAAAAAAAAATAAGGAAAAAATTATCTTAAAAACTGAAAGTTTGAAATTTCCTTTTTTCTTAAACCCACTATCAACATTCACACTCACCACCACCAAGAAATTATCAAGCATTCCAACTCCTGCCCCTATCGCCAAGATCACATCCAACAATCTCCTTTTCTTTCCAAAAGCAGTGTCCTGTGAGCATGAGAGATTTTCTAGGATACCCTCTGGAAAAATGTGGGTCATGCCCTTCAAAAGCTTAGTGTTTCTAGTGTGAAAGCACTAGCTTTTCCAACTTTTGCTCTCCACTAAACTAAAGTAGCAGCAGATCACTCAGTTAAGGAAAACCTTTGCTAATCGAAGACCACTACAGAGATAACATCATCGGTCTACTACTCCCAGCTGACCAACAGCTCAGAATTCAGATTATGGATATCAAACCAAAAGCTGTCACAATCAGTACAAAGAGAGGTTTTTGAAAAAGAATAAAAAATAAATGAAAATTAAATAAGGTTGGGGAGGATGAGCAAGTAAGAAAACCAGGAAAACATGTTTATAAGATATCACCATGGAGGGAAAAGGTTTTTCAATCCTCAAAACTTACATTTCCCTCCTCTGCATTCTGTCCCAGGAACATGGAAGAAGGCTTAGAGAAAGACTTTTAAAAAAGAAGACTACAGCCAGAAGCAAAAATAAGCACTTTCAATGCTGATGCACACTGGAATCTGTCTCTCTTAAAGGAGAAATCCCCTGAGCCACACAGGTTAGATGTACAATGTCTAAACTAAAGTACCATCTGTTGAAGGTAGACCCATTTTCTTCACTTACTCCAACAAGAGGTTTCTGAGGAAGGCTAAGGTAAAGACCACCTTCTTCACATCATGAGGGTGAAAAAATGAAATGAGTTTCCTTATTAGTAAAGAGAAATTCCTTACAAAATGCGGATTAAGGTTCCAGGGTCCACAAATAAATGGTCCCCCTGATATTCTCAGGTGACATCCAAAAGGTTTCTGAGAAACTTAACTGGGTATAAAGTATGATGATCTTATCTTATACAGAATCTGCAACACATGAAGACAATTGGCTATCTATAAACTTATTAGTTTCATTCTTAGTAAAAATCTTACTCTTGGATTTAATCAAACTCAAAAGAGTGTTATCAATGAAAAGATTCTTGTGTCTGGACTAAGCATGTAATTCACTAATTCACCTCTCAAGAGCCCAAGACTGTGAGAAGAATTTTCATAGGAAAACATGGAAAAGCTAGACTGCCAGAAAAACTATTAGTTTGTAAAAGGTCTGAGAGGTTTCAAAGCTCCCTCCTGGACTATGGGGCAGAAATAACTGGTCTCCTTAGAGGAGAGAATCAAAGAAATTCATTCCAATCTGTCAAATACTATAACTAAGGGATGGGGGCTTCTGAAGGGCACTCTTACAAGAAGTAATAGTGTTACTGGCCTTAACCTGTCATGAAAAGCAAAGATCTTGAAAGGCTTCAATCTCATCTAAGATATCAGATTCCTCAAAGAAGTGAAAGACTCTCCAAACTCATTGGTGGTGTCTTTGAGTAGAGGGATGAATCCTGTGCAGAAGTTCACCTATTTGCAGTTCTCCAAACCTCTGTTTGTGGAAATACTTGAGAAAACCCATATGTATAAACTCCACAAGCCAAGACTTTGAGGTCAGGGTCCTGTGAAGAAAAAAGGAGATGGTTTAAAAGAACCTGAGGTCAACCAAGGAGTTTTGGCACAGATGAAGAAGACTAGCACTAAGGTTGTTTGTCCCAATTTGGGGCTACCAGCATTACCTAACCCCAAAAATCCACCTAGTTTGATAACTCTGAAAACTTTTCCTTGAGGGAAAAGATACCAAATATACTCATATACAGGTCAAGTTTTTATGACCAAATTACTATGCAAAAAGTAGGGGGGGAGGTACCCCATACATGAGTAATATTTTGGAAGGATTAAAATCTACATACTGAATACAGTGTAGTCATGTTATATCATGAGAGTGGGACCAAGAACTACCACTATAAGATCTAAGTAAACACTTTTAGAAATACAGAATCATATACAGTATTGCATAAATCAAAATACAAAAATAATACACAAACTTGACAAAATAATCCAACATAAGTGATCATTTGTCTTGTTATATAAAATACATAAATAAGGATCTTAGTGATCTGAATCTCAAATCTGATATTTTTGTGAACATGCGAGTGGAAATGGAAATAGTCTCTGAACCAATTTCTACAGCTGAGTAAGTCCTTAGCTACATACAATTGGAATGTATTTTTTTTTTTTTTTTTGCTTTGTCGCTGTCTCCCGCGTTTGCGAGGTAGCGCAAGGAAACAGACAAAATAAATGGCCTAACCCACCCCCATACACATGTATATACATACGTCCACACACGCAAATATACATACCTACACAGCTTTCCATGGTTTACCCCAGACGCTTCACATGCCCTGATTCAATCCACTGACAGCACGTCAACCCCGGTACCACATCGATCCAATTCACTCTATTCCTTGCCCTCCTTTCACCCTCCTGCATGTTCAGGCCCCGATCACACAAAATCTTTTTCACTCCATCTTTCCACCTCCAATTTGGTCTCCCACTTCTCCTCGTTCCCTCCACCTCCGACACATATATCCTCTTGGTCAATCTTTCCTCACTCATTCTCTCCATGTGCCCAAACCATTTCAAAACACACTCTTCTGCTCTCTCAACCACGCTCTTTTTATTTCCACACATCTCTCTTACCTTTACGTTACTTACTCGATCAAACCACCTCACACCACACATTGTCCTTGAACATCTCATTTCCAGCACATCCATCCTCCTGCGCACAACTCTATCCATAGCCCACGCCTCGCAACCATAAAAACATTGTTGGAACCACTATTCCTTCAAACATACCCATTTTTGCTTTCGAGATAATGTTCTCGACTTCCACACATTCTTCAAGGCTCCCAGGATTTTCGCCCCCTCCCCACCCTATGATCCACTTCCGCTTTCATGGTTCCATCCGCTGCCAGATCCACTCCCAGATATCTAAAACCCAAAAATATATATTTTGGGGTGAAAATAATGGGTTCAGGTAAGATACAAAACATACCCAAAATGATACTTCATTATCATGAGTCTGGGGAAGGAGTAAGAACCATACAATAGGTAACAGCATGCCTACAGTATCCCTCAAAGACGGACCTACTTATACATGAAATAAATGAAACAAGCAAATTTTTTTTGGCTGAAAGTCTGAGGTTGACTTATGCATGAGCTCAAACTGTACATGAGCATGTTTCCAAGAACTCCAAACCAAGGACAGAGCATTTGTTATAAATGGAAATACATATATTTGAAATAATGTGCAGGCTCTGATGGCAGAGAGATCTACCTAGGGTAGGAAAAGATCCAATTACAAGCCTCCTTCCCTACAGACATTTCTGTTCACATTGTGTCTTATATCAATGGGGCATCTGCCTAAACATTATATTTTCCTTACAGACAAGGGCATGTGCCTAAACATTACATTTTCCATACAGACAAGAGGCTTGGAGAATAAAAGCCTTTGAGAACTGCCAGGGATAATCTTTTCCTCTAAAAAAAGTCATAGATTTCTAAGTGACAGCCATTATGTTGTCCATCAGGACATTCTAAGAACTGAAAAACCAAGGAACCTACATGATCCTCCAAAGAATGGAAGCCCCATCATTATATAAATGTATCCATCAAACCACTAGAGAAATCACTGGAGATCTTCAAGACTAGGAGGAGGCTAAATACGTCAGTACACCAAACTAGGGATTCAGAAAAATACTTGAAAATGTGCTCTTGGAGGACCTCTGCTTTCTACGTGAAAAAGTTTGTTTACCCAAAAGGTAAAACAATTGGCTTGTAAATTCAACTGGTAAAGCATCAGTTGTCAGTCAGGCTAAAAACACAAAAAGAAGCTCTATCCTTTTTTCCTCATGTTTCAAATGGAGGGCTCTCACAAGATCTACACTTTTCTTTAACACAGCAAAGTTAGGAATCAGCTGTAAATCAAAAAGCATGCCAAAAGAACTATGTGCCAAAATTCTCCTCTGACACTACAAGCAACCCAGGTGAAGAATGTAATGAAAAAGTGCAACTACCACAGAAAACAATGTTCACATGGAGGTCAGCATCTTCAACGTATCCCACACAGTTGGCAATACCACATGCTTTCATCTATGCTTCAAAGTAAGCCTGACCCGGAGGGATATCAAGATCCTCTGGTAAGTAAAAAGATCTAAGGGCTAAGTTGAGGAAAAATATATAATGTCATAATATGCAAAAGAAAGCTACTCAGGCTCCCCTAAGACCAAAGTATGAGACTCCTAGCAGGTATCTGATACCAATTAATATTCAGTGGGCAAGTAAACTTTTTATTCTTTCTGAAGAAAAATACACTGGGACAAAAAATACCATTAAGTAGCATTCATAAACCACTGTAAAACCTACCTAACAAAGGCACAAAAATACACTCATTGACTTCAATCAGCTAAGTCCCAGGTGCAGACCAAATCAAATAAGAGGCCTCAAAAGTGGAGATAAACCAAGTTTCATAAACTCTCTGGATGGAGCTCCATGCATCTAGAAGATATGACTGATACATGATACTGGACCTGAACTGGAAAAGAAGAAATGATAAACAATTTCGTCTTTAGTACCTAAGCATATCATCAATAAGCTAGTCAGAACATAAGACTGAAGGAAAGCCAGTTTATAGTTGTACACCCTACGTATGACAAGGGGTTAAAGAGTAAACTTGGCATATAAACTTACTTGAGGACAAGATCCCATCATTGCACCAAAATGACACCTGTGCTGATAGCTTCCACATCCACTAGCTTCTCATTAGATGAAAAAGACTTGTATCTACTTTTGTTAGGGCCAGTCATCACTAAAAGTTCATTTTTTCTTCAATGATATACTTGCTAAGGCAAAAGAATTTTTCCAAAATTTAACACAAAGATATTTTCCAATCAAAATCATGCATACACTCTGAACACTGATACTCTTTTATCAAGTAGGAGATGCTAGGAATGGCCCATTTTTACTATGCAATAACCAATATGAGTCACATGACTTTGAACTATACACCATTTTCTAGAAACAAACATCCCATCTACAAGAAAAAAAGTGTTTATTTCATATATGATACAAAGATGATATTTAAAATCATCTACAATTTAAAAGAAATTCTCTAAGAGTTGGGGTGTGTGAGCATCAACAAATTTCTGGGAGAATAAGAAATGTTTTGGAATGAGCTTATCACTGTGAGAAAAACAAGAGAATAAATGGGTACATCAGTAAAGTGGGTATATGGGGAAGTGTTAACAGGCAGAGGTGAGGTGAAAAGGAGATGAAGTGAAATGTTTAAAGGACTGCTGAATCTGTTTGATGACAGGCTGGCAGTTGTAGGACATTTCGAACAGAAAGGTATGTCAAGTAAAAGAATCATAACAACTGGTGCAATGGAAAGAGAGGAGGTGATGAAAGCCATGCTTAAGATGAAAAATGGTAAAACAGCAAGAGTGGAAGGTAGAGTTATATTTCTTTTTTCTATCATACTTTGTCACTGTCTACCACATTAGAGAGGCAGCACAAGGAAACAGACAAAAGAATGGCCCAACCCACCCATATACACATGTATATACATACACGTCCACACATGCACATGTACATACCTATACATTTCAATGTATACATACATATACATACATAGGGTGGGGGAGGGGGCGAAAATCCTGGGAGCCTTGAAAAATGTGTGAAAGTCGAGAACATTATCTCCAAAAGCAAAAATGGGTATATTTGAAGGAATAGTGGTTCCAACAATGTTGTATGGTTGCGAGGCGTGGGCTATGGATAGAGTTGTGCGCAGGAGGGTGGATGTGCTGGAAATGAGATGTTTGAGGACAATATGTGGTGTGAGGTGGTTTGATTGAGTAAGTAATGTAAGGGTGAGAGAGATGTGTGGAAATAAAAAGAGCGTGATTGAGAGAGCAGAAGAGGGTGTTCTGAAATAGTTTGGGCACATGGAGAGAATGAGTGAGGGAAAATTGACCAAGAGGATATATGTTTCGGAGGTGGAGGGAACGAGGAGAAGTGGGAGACCAAATTGGAGGTGGAAAGATGGAGTGAAAAAGATTTTGAGTGATTGGGGCCTGAACATGCAGGAGGGTGAAAGGCGGGCAAGGAATAGAGTGAACTGGATCGATGTGGTACACCCGGGTCGACGTGCTGTCAATGGATTGAATCAGGGCATGTGAAGCGTCTGGGTAAACCATGGAAAGTTCTGTGGGGCCTGGATGTGGAAAGGGAGCTGTGGTTTCAGGCATCATTACATGACAGCTAGAGACTGAGTGTGAACGAATGGAGCCTTTGTTGTCTTTTCCTAGCGCTACCTCGCACACATGAGGGGGGAGGGGGATGTTATTCCATGTGTGGCAAGGTGGCGATGGGAATAAATAAAGGCAGACAGTATGAATTATGTACATGTGTATATATGTATATGTCTGTGTGTGTATATATATGTGTACATTGAGATGTATAGGAATGTATATTTGTGTGTGTGGACGTGTATGTATATGGGGGTGGGTTGGGCCATTTCTTTCGTCTGTTTCCTTGTGCTACCTCACAAACGCGGGAGACAGCGACAAAGCAAAAATAAAATATAAATATAAATAACATACACAGACTAATACATACATACACATGCACATATTCATACTTGCTGCCCTCAGCCATTCCCGTTGCCAACCAGCCACACATGAAATAGCACTCCCTTCCCCCCGCACGTGTGCAAAATAGCGCTAGGAAAAGACAACAAAGGCCACATTCATTCACACTTAGTCTCTAGCTGTCATGTGCAATGCACCAGAAACCCAGCTCCTTTTCCACATCTAGGCCCCACAAAACTTTCCATGGTTTACCCCAATCGCTTTACACGCCCTGGTTCAATCCACTGACAGCACGCTGACCCCGGTATACCACAGTGTTCCAATTCCCTCTATTCCTTGCACGCCTTTCACCCTCTTGCATGTTCAGGCCCCGATCACTCAAAATCTTTTTCACTCCATCCTTCCATCTCCAATTTGGTCTCCCACTTCTCCTCATTCCCTCCACCAATGACACATATATATCCTATTTGTCAATCTTTCCTCACTCATTCTCTCCATGATACCAAACCATTTCAATACACCCTCTTCTGCTCTCTGAACCACACTCTTTTTATTACCACACATCTCTCTTACCCTTTCATTACTCACTCAATCAAACCACCTCACAACACATATTGTCCTCAAACATCTCATTTCCAGCACATCCACCCTCCTCCACACAACCCTATCTATAGCCCACGCCTCACAACCATATAACATTGTTGGAACCACTATTCCTTCAAATATACCCATTTTTGCTTTCCGAGATAATGTTCTCGCCTTCCACACATTCTTCAACCCTCCTAGAACCTTCGCACCCTTCCCCACCCTATGACTCACTTCCGCTTCCATGGTTCCATCTGCAGGCAAATCCACTCCCAGATATCTAAAACACTTCACTTCCTCCAGTATTTCTCCATTCCAACTTACCTCCCAATTGACTTGTCCCTCAACCCTACTGAACCTAATAACCTTGCTCTTATTCACATTTACTCTCAAGTTTCTTCTTTCACACACTTTACCAAACTCAGTCACCAGTTTCTGCAGTTTCTCACCCAAATCAGCCAACAGCACTGCATCATCAGAGAACAACAACTGACTCACTTCTCAAGTCATCTCATCCAAAATAGACTGCATACTTGACCCTCTCTCCAAAACTCTTGCATTTACCTCCCTAACAACCCCATCCATAAACAAATTAAACAACCATGGAGACATCATGCACCCCTGCCGCAAACCGAACATTCACTGAGAACCAATCACTTTCCACTCTTCCTACTCATACACATGCCTTACATCCACAATAAAAAATTTTCACTGCATCTAGCAACCTGCCTCCCACACAATATACTCTTAATACCTTCCACAGAGCATCTCTATCAACTCTATCATAGCCTTCTCCAGATCCATAAATGCTACATACAAATCCATTTGTTTTTCTAAGTATTTCTCACATACATTCTTCAAAGCAAACACCTAATGGATACATCCTCTACCACTTCTGAAACCACACTGCTCTTCCCCAATCTGATGCTCTGTACATGCCTTCATCCTCTCAATCAATACCCTCCTATACAATTTCCCAAAAATACTCAACAAAGTTATACCTCTGTAATCTGAACACTCACCTTTATTCCCTTTGTCTTTGTAAAATGGCACTATGCATGCATTCCGCCAATCCTCAAGTACTTCACCATGAGCCATACATACACTGAATATCCTCACCAACCAATCAACAACACAGTCACCACCTTTTGTAATAAATTCCATTGCAATACCATCCAAACCCGCTGCCTTGCCAGCTTTCATCTTCCACAAAGCTTTCACTAACTCTTCTCTGTTTACAAAACCATTCTCCCTGATCCCTCTCACTTTGCACACCACCTCAACCAAAACACCCTATATCTGCCACTCTATCATCAAACACATTCAACAAACCTTCAAAATACTCACTCCATCTCCCTCTCACATCACCACTACTTGTTATTACCTTCCCATTAGCCCCCTTCACCAATGTTCCCATTTGTTCTCTTGTCTTACGCACTATATCTACCTTCTTCCAAAACATCTTTTTATTCACACTAAAACCTAATGATACTCTCTCACCCCAACTCTAATTTGCCCTCTTTTTCACCTCTTGCACCTTTCTCTTGACCTCCTGCCTCTTTCTTTGATACATCTCCCACTCATTTGCACTATTTCCCAGCAAAAACGTCCAAATGCCTCTCTCTTCTCTTTTACTAAAAATCTTACTTCATCCCACCACTCACTATTCTTTCTAATCAATCCACCTCCCACCTTTCTCATGCCACAAGCATCTTTTGTGCAAGTCATCACTGATTCCCTAAATACATCCCATTCTTCCCCCCACTTCCCTTACGTCCTTTACTCTCACCTTTTTACATTCTGCACTCAATCTCTCCTCGTACTTCCTCACACAAGTCTCCTTCCCAGGCTCACTTATTCTCACCACTCTCTTCACCCCAACATTCTCTCTTATTTTCTGAAAACCTCTACAAATCTTCATCTTTGCCTCCAGAAGATAACGATCAGACATCCCTCCAATTGCATCTCTCAGCACATTAACATCCAAAAGTCTCTTTTTCATGCGCCTATCAATTAACACGTTATCCAATAACGCTCTCTGGCCATCTCTCCTACTTTCATACGTATACTTATGTACATCTCTCTTTTTAAACCAGGTATTCCCAATCACCAGTCCTTTTTCAGCAAACAAATCTACAAGCTCCTCACCATTTACATTTGGAAAGGGTCACAATTCTGTGCATGATCAAGTATAATCCTATGAGTCCATGGGGAAAATAAAACACGATAAGTTCCCAAGTGCACTTTCATTCAATAATCACATCATCAGGGGAGACTCAGGAGAGAAATATAACAGTCAGTTGATATACAACAGAGACGTAGCTAGGACGCCATTTGGTAAACAAGTGACTGTCAAAGACAGACAATGAGTGTATCATAAACTTATTATGCAGACAATCATAGGGTGGGGGAGGGGGCGAAAGTTCTGGGAGCATTGAAGAATGTGTGGAAGTTGAGATCATTATCTCGGAAAGCAAAAATGGGTATGTTTGAAGGAATAGTGGTTCCAACAATGTTATATGGTTGCGAGGCATGGACTATGGATAGAGTCGTGCGCAGGAGGGTGGATGTGCTGGAAATGAGATGTTTGAGGACAATATGTGGTGTGAGGTGGTTTGATCAAGTAAGTAATAATAGGGTAAGAGAGATGTGTGGTAATAAAAAGAGTGTGGATGAGACAGCACAAGAGGGTGTGTTGAAATGGTTTGGTCACATGGAGAGAATGAGTGAGTAAAGATTGACAAAGAGGATATATGGGTCAGAGGTGGAGGGAATGAGGAGAAGTGGGAGACCAAACTGAAGGTGGAAAGATGAAGTGAAAAAGATTTTGAGTGATTGAGGCCTGTTCATGCAGGAGGGTGAAAGGCGTGCAAGGAATAGAGTGAATTGGAACGATGTGGTATACCGGGGTCAACATGCTGTCAATGGATTGAACCAGGGCATGTGAAGCGTCTGGAGTAAACCATGGAAAGTTCTGTGGGGCCTAGATGTGGAAAGGGAGCTGTGGTTTCGGTGCATTATTACATGACAGTTAGAGTCTGAGTGTGAACGAAAGTGGCCTTTGCTGTGTTTTCCTTGCGCTACCACGCACACATCTAAGGGGGAGAGTGTGGTTATTTTCATGTGTGGCAGGGTGGCAATGGGACTGAATAAAGGCAGACAGAATGAATTATGTGCATGTGCATATATGTATATGTCTGTGTGAGTATATATATGTATGCTTTGAGATGTATAGGTATGTATATTTGCGTGTGTGGATGTGTATTTATATACATGTGTACGTGGGTGGGTTGGGCCATTCTTTCATCTGTTTCCTTGCGCTACCTCGCTAACATGGGAGACAGAGACAAAGCAAAATAATAATAATAATAATAATAATAATAATAATAATAATAATAATAATAATAATAATAAGTAAGAAGTAAGATTATTAGTGAAAGAGAAGAGAGAGGCATTTGGATGATTTTTGCAGAGAAAAATTGCATATGAGTGGGAGATGTATAAAAGAAAGAGACAGGAGGTCAAGAGAAAGGTGCAAGAGGTGAAAAAGAGGGCAAATGAGAGTTGGGGAGAGAGAGTATCATTAAATTTTAGGGAGAATAAAAAGATGTTCTGGAAGGAGATAAATAAAGTGCGTAAGACAAGGGAGCAAATGGGAACTTCAGTGAAGGGCGCAAATGGGGAGGTGATAACAAGTAGTGGTGATGTGAGAAAGAGATGGAGTGAGTATTTTGAAGGTTTGTTGAATGTGTTTGATGATAGAGTGGCAGATATAGGGTGTTTTGGTCGAGGTGGTGTGCAAAGTGAGAGGGTTAGGGAAAATGATTTGGCAAACAGAGAAGAGGTAGTACAAGCTTTGTGGAAGATGAAAGCGGGCAAGGCAGCAGGTTTGGATGGTATTGCAGTGGAATTTATTAAAAAAGGGGGTGATTGTATCATTGACTGGTTGGTAAGGTTATTTAATGTATGTATGACTCATGGTGAGGTGCCTGAGGATTGGCGGAATGCGTGCATAGTGCCATTGTACTTAGAAAAGCAAATGGATTTGTATGTAGCATTTATGGATCTGGAGAAGGCATATGATAGAGTTGATAGAGATGCTCTGTGGAAGGTATTAAGAATATATGGTGTGGGAGGCAAGTTGTTAGAAGCAGTGAAAAGTTTTTATCGAGGATGTAAGGCATGTGTACGTGTAGGAAGAGAGGAAAGTGATTGGTTCTCAGTGAATGTAGGTTTGCGGCAGGGGTGTGTGATGTCTCCATGGTTGTTTGATTTGTTTATGGATGGGGTTGTTAGGGAGGTGAATGCAAGAGTTTTGGAAAGAGGGGCAAGGATGAAGTCTGTTGGGGGTGAGAGAGCTTGGGAAGTGAGTCAGTTGTTGTTCGCAGATGATACAGCGCTGGTAGCTGATTCATGTGAGAAACTGCAGAAGCTGGTGACTGAGTTTGGTAAAGTGTGTGAAAGAAGAAAGTTAAGAGTAAATGTGAATAAGAGCAAGGTTATTAGGTACAGTAGGGTTGAGGGTCAAGTCAATAAGGAGGTAAGTTTGAATGGAGAAAAACTGGAGGAAGTGAAGTGTTTTAGATATCTGGGAGTGGATCTGGCAGCGGATGGAAACATGGAAGCGGAAGTGGATCATAGGGTGGGGGAGGGGGCGAAAATTCTGGGAGCCTTGAAGAATGTGTGGAAGTCAAGAACATTATCTCGGAAAGGAAAAATGGGTATGTTTGAAGGAATAGTGGTTCCAACAATGTTGTATGGTTGCGAGGCGTGGACTATGGATAGAGTTGTGCGCAGGAGGATGGATGTGCTGGAAATGAGATGTTTGAGGACAATGTGTGGTGTGAGGTGGTTTGATCGAGTAAGTAACGTAAGGGTAAGAGAGATGTGTGGAAATAAAAAGAGCGTGGTTGAGAGAGCAGAAGAGGGTGTTTTGAAATGGTTTGGTCACATGGAGAGAATGAGTGAGGAAAGATTGACCAAGAGGATATATGTGTCGGAGGTGGAGTGAACGAGGAGAAGTGGGAGACCAAATTGGAGGTGGAAAGATGGAGTGAAAAAGATTTTGTGTGATCGGGGCCTGAACATGCAGGAGGGTGAAAGGAGGGCAAGGAATAGAGTGAATTGGATCGATGTGGTATACCGGGGTTGACGTGCTGTCAGTGGATTGAATCAGGGCATGTGAAGCGTCTGGGGTAAACCATGGAAAGCTGTGTAGGTATGTATATTTGCGTGTGTGGACGTATGTATATACATGTGTATGGGGGTGGGTTGGGCCATTTCTTTCGTCTGTTTCCTTGCGCTACCTCGCAAACGCGGGAGACAGCGACAAAGCAAAAAAAAAAAAAAAAAAAAAAAGATGTTCTGGAAGGAGGTAAATAAAGTGCGTAAGACAAGGGAGCAAATGGGAACTTTACTGAAGGGCACAAATGGGGAGGTGATAACAAATAGTGGTGATGTGAGAAGGAGATGGAGTGAGTATTTTGAAGGTTTGTTGAATGTGTTTGATGACAGAGTGGCAGATATAGGGTGTCTTGGTTGAGGTGGTGTGCAAAGTGAGAGGGTTAGGGAAAATGATTTGGTAAACAGAGAAGAGGTAGTAAAAGCTTTGCGGAAGATGAAAGCCAGCAAGGCATCAGGTTTGGATGGCATTGCAGTGGAATTTATTAAAAAAGGGGGTGACTGTATTGTTGACTGGTTGGTAAGGTTATTTAATGTACGTATGACTCATGGTGAGGTGCCTGAGGATTGGCGGAATGCTTGCATAGTGCCACTGTACAAAGGCAAAGGGGATAAGAATGAGTGCTCAAATTACAGAGGTATAAGTTTGTTGAGTATTCCTGGTAAATTATATGGGAGGGTATTGATTGAGAGGGTGAAGGCATGTACAGAGCATCAGACTGGGGAAGAGCAGTGTGGTTTCAGAAGTGGTAGAGGATGTGTGGATCAGGTGTTTGCTTTGAAGAATGTATGTGAGAAATACTTAGAAAAACAAATGGATTTGTATGTAGCATTTATGGATCTGGAGAAGGCATATGATAGAGTTGATAGAGATGCTCTGTGGAAGGTATTAAGAATATATGGTGTGGGAGGCAAGTTGTTAGAAGCAGTGAAAAGTTTTTATCGAGGATGTAAGGCATGTGTACTTGTAGGAAGAGAGGAAAGTGATTAGTTCTCAGAGAATGTAGGTTTGCGGCACAGGTGTGTGATGTCTCCATGGTTGTTTAATTTGTTTATGGATGGGGTTGTTGGGGAGCTGAATGCAAGAGTTTTGGAAAGAGAGGCGAGTATGAAGTCTGTTGTGGATGAGAGAGCTTGGGAAGTGAGTCAGTTGTTGTTCGCTGATGATACAGCGCTGGTGGCTGATTCACGTGAGAAACTGCAGAAGCTGGTGACTGAGTTTGGTAAAGTGTGTGAAAGAAGAAAGTTAAGAGTAAATGTGAATAAGAGCAAGGTTATTAGGTACAGTAGGGTTGAGGGTCAAGTCAATAAGGAGGTAAGTTTGAATGGAGAAAAACTGGAGGAAGTAAAGTGTTTTAGATATCTGGGAGTGGATCTGGCAGCGGATGGAACCATGGAAGTGGAAGTGAATCATAAGGTGGGCGAGGGGGCAAGAATCCTGGGAGCCTTGAAGAATGTGTGGAAGTCGAGAACATTATCTCCGAAAGCAAAAATGGCTATGTTTGAAGGAATAGTGGTTCCAACAATGTTGTATGGTTGTGAGGCGTGGACTATGGATAGAGTTGTGCGCAGGAGGATGGATGTGCTGGAAATGAGATGTTTGAGGACAATGTGTGGTGTGAGGTGGTTTGATCGAGTAAGTAACGTAAGGGTAAGAGAGATGTGTGGAAATAAAAAGAGCGTGGTTGAGAGAGCAGAAGAGGGTGTTTTGAAATGGTTTGGGCACATGGAGAGAATGAGTGAGGAAAGATTGACCAAGAGGATATATGTGTCGGAGGTGGAGGGAACGAGAAGTGGGAGACCAAATTGGAGGTGGAAAGATGGAGTGAAAAAGATTTTGTGTGATCGGGGCCTGAACATGCAGGAGGGTGAAAGGAGGGCAAGGAATAGAGTGAATTGGATCGATGTGGTATACCGGGGTTGAAGTGCTGTCAGTGGATTGAATCAGGGCATGTGAAGCGTCTGGGGTAAACCATGGAAAGTTGTGTGGGGCCTGGATGTGGAAAGGGAGCCGTGGTTTCGGGCATTATTGCGTCACAGCTGGAGACTGAGTGTGAACAAATGGGGCCTTTGTTGTCTTTTTCTAGTGCTACCTCGCACACATGAGGAGGGAGGGGGATGGTATTCGATGTGTGGCGAGGTGGCGATGGGAATGAATAGGGGCAGACAGTGTGAATTGTGTGCATGGGTACATATGTATGTGTCTGTGTATGTATATATATGGGTACATTGAGATGTATAGGTATGTATATTTGTGTGTGTGTGTGGGCGTGTGTGTGTGTACATTGTGTATGGGGGTGGGTTGTGCCATTTCTTTCATCTGTTTCCTTGCGCTACCTCACAAACGCGGGAGACAGCGACCAAGCAAAATAAATAAATAATAAATAAATAATAATAATAATAACAACAATAATAATAATAATAAACCATGGAAAGTTCTGTGGGGCCTGCATGTGGAAAGGTAGCTGTGGTTTTGGGCATTATTGCATGACAGCTAGAGACTGAGTGCAAACGGATGGGGCCTATGTTGTCTTTTCCTAACGCTACCTCGCACACATGAGGGGGGAGGGGGATTTTATTCCATGTGTGGCAAGGTGGCGACGGGAATGAATAAAGGCAGACAGTGTGAATTGTGTGCATGTGTATATATGTATGTGTCTGTGTGTGTATATATATGTGTGTACATTGTATATATATACATGTGTATGGGGGTGGGTTGGGCCATTTCTTTCGTCTGTTTCCTTGCGCTACCTCGCAAACGCGGGAGGTAGCGACAAAGCAAAATAATAATAATAATAATAATAATAATAATAATAATAATAATAATAATAATAATAAATAAAATATATTTGACAAGCTGAGAGTAAATGTGAATAAGAGCAAGGTCATTAGGTAAAGTAGGGTTGAGGGACAAGTCAATTGGGAGGTAAGTTTGAATGGAGAAAAACTGGAGGAAGTGAAGTGTTTTAGATATCTGGGAGTGGATTTGTCTGCAGATGGAACCATGGAAGCGGAAGTGAATCACAGGGTGGGGGAGGGGGCGAAAGTTCTGGAAGCACTGAAGAATGTGTGGAAGTCGAGAACATTATCTCGGAAAGCAAAAATGAGTATGTTTGAAGGAATAGTGGTTCCAACAATGTTATATGGTTGCAAGGCATGGGCTATAGATAGAGTTGTGCGCAGGGGGGTGGATGTGCTGCAAATGAGATGTTTGAGGACAATATGTGGTGTGAGGTGGTTTGATCGAGTAAGTAATGAAAGGGTAAGATAGGTGTGTGGTAATAAAAAGTGTGTGGTTGAGAGAGCAGAAGAGGGTGTTTTGAAATGGTTTGGTCACATGGAGAGAATGAGTGAGGAAAGATTGACCAAGAGGATATATGTGTCAGAGGTGGAGGGAGCGAGGAGAAGTAGGAGACCAAATTGGAGGTGGAAAGACGGAGTGAAAAAGATTTTGAGTGATCGGGGCCTGAACATGCAGGAAGGTGAAAGGCGTGCAAGGAATAGAGTGAATTGGATCGATGTGGTATACCAGCGTCAATGTGCTGTCAATGGATTGAACAAGGGCATGTGAAGCGTCTGGGGTAAACCATGGAAAGTTTTGTGGGGCCTGGATGTGGAGAGGGAGCTGTGGTTTCGGTGAATCATACATGACAGCTAGAGACTAAGTGTGAACAAATGTGGCCTTTGTTGTCTTTTCCTAGCGCTACCTCGCGCAGATGTGGAGGGAGGGTGTTGTTACTTCATGTGTGGCAGGGTGGCGATGGGAATGAATAAAGGCAAACAGTATGAATTATGTACATGTGTATATATGTATTTGTCTGTGTGTGTGTATGTATGTATACGTTGAGATGTATAGGCATGTATATGTGCATGTGTGACGTGTATGTATATACATGTGCATGTGGGTGGGTTGGGCCTTTTTTCGTCTGCTTCCTTGCGCTACCTCGCTAACGCAGGAGACAGCGACAAAATATAATATATAAATAAATAATATTTGACAATCATTCGTGTATGAAACACCAACCGTTCTAGGCATTACATATAATGCACTCATGTCATTCACCCTTACATCAATAGCATCAACACAAGAGAAATACACACACTAAAAGCCCTCAATACACAAACTGGCACCAGAATTGGACAGGAAAAAGAAGCTTTCAATATCCTCTACAAAACAAGTTACTCACTCTACTGTAATATCTGCCTCAACTGCCTAGTCTTCTATTTTCTCAAGAGCAAATTCAACAAAGTGACAAGCCACACAAAATAATGTCCTCAAAACAATCTTTGGCTGCCTAGTAACCAGAAACAACCATCATCTTCACAATAATATAAAGATCCTCCTACTATAATCCCTTCTAAACATGCTTGGTACTCACTTCAGTGTAACAACACTAGGCCCCTTCCACCCAAACCACTTCATAACTAACCACCAAACCATAAGTAGAAATAAAAAGTTTACTCCTGCGCCACACCTCAGTAACCTCTACTCACAGATTCCCCCCAACTCTATCATCAAACACATTCAACATTCTCTCAAAGTACTCATTACATCTCTTCAATTCATCTCTACCTGTAACCACTTCCCCCTCTATCAATGTTCCTAATCACTCTCTTCTTTTTCTAATGCTATTTACCACTCTCCAAAACATTTTCTTATTCTCCCTGAACTTTGCAGAAACTCGCACATCCCCAGCTCTCACTTGCCCATTTTTCAGCCCATACAACTTCCACTTGACTTCCTGCCACTTTCTTCTCTTCACATCTTCCAATCATCTGAGCTTCTTCTCTGTAAGTAACACCCATACATCTCTCTTTCCTCTTTCTGTTGAAACATAACTTCCTCAACACACCACTACCTATCCTTTCTCACATGTCCACCTCTCACCTTCCAAATGCCACAGATTCTCTCGCCCATGTCAGAATTACTTCCCTAAATACTTCTCATTCCTCACCCATTCCTATACCTTTATTTACTTTCATCTTTCCCCATTCTTCACTAAATCTGTCACCGTATCTCTGCACACAAGCTGCTCTTTCAAGCTCTTATTTTCACCACCCTAGTCTCACCCATATAATTTTTCACTTTTCCTCTTGGGTCTACATATCTCTAGCCTCACCTCCACCAAGTAACGATTAGACATCCTACCAGCTGCCCCTCTCAGCACATTCACATCCAAGAGTCTCTCTTTTGAATGCCTATCAGTAAGTTGTAATCCAATAATGTCACTTTCTATCTATTTGCCCACACATTCCTATGTACAGTGTTTAAAAAAGATCTTGTCCACCTTCCCATACATTTTCAAAGGTGGTCACAATTACATTTCATTACCTTGCCAATTCTCCTTTGGCCTTTTTTACCATCTGCAGATGTCAGGGTGTGAAACTGGCAAGATTACTAAAGTACTCTAGATCTATGTTTTGGGTCCATAAGGTTTTGATCTCTTGAAAGAGGTGAGGCACTAATGAAGGGTTGCAGGGAGCAGCCAACTGATCATGGATTCTGAGCACCAAGTGCACCTAGAAATCTCACATGTTCCTACATTTTCTTGCTTCCAGGTGAGAATTCAGGTTTTCTCTTCCTTATAGGGGTGAGAAGCATAAGTGGGAGAAATACAGTGCCCAGAAAAGAAATCCCCAAAATGAAGTGGCAGCCTGGAAGTGTAAATAAAAAAACGTCATTCTCACAAGATCATCTGAGGCACACTTGGGCAGATTGCTGCAGCTCAAAACATTAGAAACACTAGTCTCAACGACCAGATGTATGATGATTTCACCCTAAGAGCATAATATACTATCTATCTATCTATATCTCTGATGCCTGTTCCAATTGGAACTCCCTCAAAGGGGTGGTCAAAGCGTTAGAGTCTCTATAACTAAAGAACTCCAGTGCCGATTCTTAGCCTTCATACCTTAACCTTAACAGGCCACTGGCAGAGGGCAAGTCTAGTGCAGCGTTTGCAGAGGCTCCTACCTAATGTTCCTAAAAACTACTTCTATTTAATGCTCCTAAGTACTACTTCTGCCTCATGTTTCTACAAAATGCTCCTGCCCAAATGTTCCTACCTACTACTTCTGTCTACACTTGGGGCCATTTCCCAATGAAATACTGTACATATAGCATAAACTTAAAAAATATAGCTACTTCAACATACTTCAAGGGAAAAAATCATTAAATTGAAATATCAAAAAGAAAATAAAACATGGAAATGAATAATTTTTTGAATTTGCTACAAGCAAAAAACATGTAAATCAACAACGAACACAGAGATATCTGATACTTAAAAGTAATATAATAATCAAAGGAGTACTGTTCATCTGAATTTGGAAAAAATGTTGAATTCTGAAGTGAAAAACTATTTCCTTTTAAGGCAGTGTCCTGAAAACTTAAGATATATACCTAAATCCCCATGGGTTAGAAACCTCCCGACCTTCTACTGCTTGTACCCACAATAAACCTTACCAATGTAAAGCCTTTGAAAATAAGTGGGGGTGACAATGTCTTTTGCTGACACTGTATGACCTTTCTAAACCAGTTATTCTGAATCACTAATTCTTTTTCAGAATACAACACCACAAGCTGTTGACCATTTCCATTCACATTACTAAAAACCTCATGCCCCTCAACTATACCTTCAACTGCCATGTTACCAAGTTTTAAACAAAAATCACCCTTTATTAATCCCTGATCTCTCATATAAAAGTGCAGAACTGCTGACACAATCCCTCAGCTTCTCTCAAAACATAAGTCTTTTCCTCAGTCCTCTAAATTCTAGGTGCATAAGCGCCAATAATCAACCATCACTCATAATCTACTTACCTTTTACCCATATCAGTATGGAGTTCAATTCCTTACACTCTTTCACACATTCCCACAACTCCTGTTTCAGTAGAAGTACTATCTCTTTTCTTTGCTCACACCCTTACACTAACCTCAGACTTTACTCCTGACACATTCCCAAATCAATTTTACTGCTTACCTTTGAGTTTTGTTTCACTCAGAGCCAGAACATCCAGTTCCTTTCCTCAAGCATACAATCTATCTCTCCCTTCATATCTTGGTTACATCCACACACATTCAGATACCCCTACCTGAGCCTACTTCTCTTCCAACTTTTAGAAACTAAAATACAAGAAAGTTTCCAGCCAAGAGCCCACAGTCCCTCTTAGTCACTTTCCATGATACACAAGGAATATGTGGAAAGTATTCGGCAGTGAAACGAACATGTATCCAGCATAAAAGTACTCACCATTTATTTTCTGAAACTGAGTACCTGTGCAGTCTTTACCAAATTTGGGAGTTTGGTTTTACAAGTAATTCTGTGCAATTATCTACCATATGGAATCAATACGACATTCATTTTCTACTCACCACTTTGCAGTACTGAACAATCCTTGTCCACCTGTTCAAGGCATCTTGTACCTCCATTTCTCTAAGGACATCCATTAACTCAGAATGCCCCCTGTAAGTTCGGTCACCTGGCCAGCTAATGTTAACATCTCCTAAGGTTGGTGAAGAGCCACACATAGCACATGACACAGCACTGGCACTGTTATTGAAGGTACAGGCACTGCAGTTCCAAGAGGAGGTAGATGATGTAGAAGAGGTGAATACTTCACTGGGTCGAGCTACAGGAGAGCTTGGCATGGATGAAGGTGACTTTGGGGCCTGTGTCACAGGCGTAGGCTGGCAGCCAATAACTGTGTTCGACTTTGGTATGGCTCCATTCCCCCGAGTAGATGTATCATTGCACTGAGCACCATTTTGATTATCTGTTTGGGGAATCGTTCTGCTGTCATTGGTAGCTGAGGTGTCCATTAAACTCATCCTTTGTAAACTTGGAGATTTCTGGGCACCAATACTCCAACTTGGGCTGCTGATATGTTCAGACTTTGGTCTTGAATCCTTCAGCTTGCAGTCCTTATTTGAACTCAACTTATCTCTTGTGCCACCAGTGCCATCAACTTTGGCTTTACATGCTTTGCAACGCCTGGCAAAAATTGGATTTTTTAAAGTACACACTACACATGTCCAGAACTCACCCCGCTTTAAAGTAGCATCATCAACATAGCAGATGCTCTTCAGTCTTGAGCCCCCACACACCTTGCATGCATTTTCTGCACCAGAATTCACTAATGTACACTTAATACATGTCCAACTCTGATCTGGAGAGTCACCTTCTCCTGTTAAGTCTGTAGTTAGTAACTGAAAATCCTCATCTAAACCCTGATTTAACACTTCTTGCATCTTTGGACTTTTTTCTCGTTCCTTTGCATTGCTACACATATCACATGTCTCTGACCATGAGGGATTGTATGCAAAGGAGCAGTATTTACATGACCACATATCAGATTCAGACAAAGAATATTCCTCCTGACTTGTGGTACGTGTGAGGTCTACCACAGGTGGTGACACCGCCATGGTATTCTCTGGCTTTAACTCCTGTACAACTTTTGCTGGACCAGACATACTTGTTTCTGATGATGGTGATGAAAGTCTACTTGCTACAAATCTGGCAAGCGATTCAGCAATGTTTAAATTTGTTGTGTCACTTGCGGATTTCCGAAGAGGGTTTTTCTCTGTCTGAGTCTTGATGGCTGTTTTTTGACTGGTAACAGATTCATTATTACCATTTTCTATATCATTACTTGGCACACCAGTACTGTTTTTATTTTTCTTAGGTAGAGTAGTAGGGATGTTCGGCTTTCGTGGAGCATCACATACCTCACAATATTCAAAGTCAATAGGATTTTTAAGCGTGCACCTTTTACACACCCACGTCTCTATCTCTTCATTATCATTGCTGTTACAAACACTGTAATTTTTGTTAGCATCAAATTCTACAACCAAATTATCAAAATCCTTCCTGTTTATTCTTTCAGCAACCTTTGATGACAATGGTACATACAATGGTTTATTTTCTGATTTGCTTAACTTTGATCGCAACTGGCCATGAGGATGGGAAATTTGCCTTTTTGGTGAACGGTTACACTCTGTGTCTGGCGAAGTTAACACAGAGGCAGTATTGCCCAGAAAATAAAGACTGTTTTCTACCATCAATGATCCTTCCACCTCCTCTACAGGTGTAATGGCATTATCTAATTGGCTAGAATAACCCACAGTCAAACTGCTATTGCTACTACTGCCACTACTACCGATCAGCTTGATACACGATGAGCATGTTGAGCTGTGTGCCGAGTTATAGTGACGGCACTGTTTGCACTTCCAACTGAGCTTGACCGCTTTGGAGACTAGACTGTTTGAGCTCATGTTTGCCTCGGCGAAGACTTTTGAGAGCGCTTGCCGAGAAGTGGGGCCATTTTCATCAGCAACTGGACTAAGAATTTCCCGGGGCACTAGGGAGAGCTTCTTTCCACATTCAGCACCACAGCCACAGATGATGCATTCATTGGCATGACACACATTCAGAAACCTGCAGCAGAAGAGTTAATTACTGAAAATCATTTAAAAAATTATGAAGCATAGGGAATTATGATAAGAAATTACTCAGAAGAAAATTACATTATCAAAATAACAGTCCCTCCCTTTCAGCTTACTGCTCAGTATCTACAAGGATATGCCACTAAATAAGAATACATTACAAAATCTTTAGTCACTAGGAATAAGGAAAGTTATACAAATACAAAGGGAATGACTAACAAAGGAAAATAAGGAATACTGAAAAAGTATGCACATAAAAAAGTTAGCTCTGACCTTGGGAAAAGTTTGAGCTAGAATCCTCACTTGCTCTTCACCCTTATGAGTTGTTAAAGCTATATGGCTGGCACTTGACAAAGCATGCAAAGACATGAAAAAAAATGCCACAAACTTAATTCATGCATAAAAATGAAATTTAATCCCAATGACTGCTGATGTCTGTATATGGTACTATATATTGGCAGTTGTACTGTATATTGGCAGTTGACTGACAGTGTCATATGTGGTGTGGGTCATTTAAAAATCCCAGGCATGGTAAGTTGCAGAGACGTGAGTTTGGAAGTAATTACTGACAACTAAGACAATGTTTCTAAGTCCTTTGCCCATACTTTTTCAACTCGGTAGGTTAGTAAATATCAAAATGCCATGAAAGATAACACATCAATCTTGCACTGGCTAGGTGAGGAGCACAACCTTGAACTGTCTCTGACTGCTGTGTCAGACCAAGAGTCATACCCAGATCCTTTACATGCTCACACACACTTTCTCACTACTGAGATATTATGCCCTGGTCATCATCTCCCAACTATGGGATAAGTTGATAAAAAATTTTACAAAATCAAAGAGTATATAGGACCAGTGCTAGATACAAAGGAACAAAGTGAGGGAGGGAAGATAAAAAGAGGAGAGCTTAAAGATGAGACCCCCAATACCAAACCCCATTCAAAGCTTTAGATGTAATAAGGGAGACTATACAGGCTTCACCAATACCTTTCAGGAATGATGACTAGACATTAGTAAGACAGGAAGGAACATCACAAGTGGGTATTGCCTTACTGAGGCCATACTGGTGATCAGAGAGAAGCCTGTGAGATTCAAGACGTCTGACGATACAGGAATTGAAGAGGGATTCAAACACTTTAGAAACAGAAGATGTCACAGCAACATGTTGATTGTTAGACAGGTTAGAATGGTCACCCTTCTTAGGGATGGGATGCACCAATGCATGCTTGCAAGAAGAAAAACTGCTGGTTTTTAAATAGAAATGAAACAGAAGAGCAAGCACAGGTGCAAGTTCCGAGGCACACAGTTACAGTACACGAAGATGGATGCCATCAGATCCATAAACATTGCTTGTGTCAAGAGAGAAAAGTGCTTTGCGGATAGTTTGAAGAGAAATTACAGGGAGTGGCATAGGATTAGTAAGAGAAGCATCAGCACGGTGAAGGAATGTTACAGTCATCCAAGTAGAGTTACAGGAGAAATGAGAACCAAAGAGAGTTCCTTCGTCAGCATGAAGGACAGCTATAACACCACCAGAACAGGAAAGTGAAGGAAAGGTGGAGCAACATAAGATTTTAGCTGTACCCTTAGCTGAGGACCAGAAAGACCTATCAGTAAATGAAAAGACGAGTTTATTGCACTTCCTTTTGAAAAGGGAGTGCTTTGCCTCAAAGATAATGTACTTGTAAAAATTATGGGTGTGATAATTGTTGAATGGGAGTAGGATGAAAGGTAGTTTTCTTAGCCTGAATGGCCTTAGAATGGGAACAGTTGAACCATAGATTGGAAGAAGTGGTTGAGTTGGAAAAGCAAAAATGCTTCCTTCCTGCAACAATAACCTATGCATTTGGCAAAAACACAAGCATCACCACATATGAGACAGTGATTTACCCAAGGAAAGTCAGAAAGGAATATGTTACGTCATTCCAGTCAGCTTTATTGATGTGCCAATATTCACATTTAGAAGGGGCTGCTGGAGAAGGATGTGCCATTGACAGAGATTAACTCATAAGAGTATAGTCAGATGACAACATGGGGGCAAGATTGTATAACTACAGCACAAAGGATTTGAGGTGAAAAACAGATCCTGATTATTAGGAGAGTGGTCACAGAGTTCATGAATATGGGTGAGGTCGGTAATAATTTACTTTAGATTACTGAGAATGGAGGCATGCAGGCTTCAAACCCCCACCATCTGTATGAAATCTCCTAGGAAGAGGATATTGGCTTACAAGTGCGAAGATGTCAAAGCCTTAAGGCAGAAGCTTAGATGGTTGAGAAAGTTATGAAATGTGTCGAACTAAGAGAGCATTAAGAGAAACAAAAGGAAAACAGTGGTAGTTGGGAGACAGATGAGCCAAATAACAGAAACAAGCACAAACACCACCTTTGAACCAGAATCATGAGTAGAAATTATATAGTATGAAGTCTGTTGGGGATGAGAGAGCTTGGGAAGTGAGTCAGTTGTTGTTCGCTGATGATACAGCGCTGGTGGCTGATTCCTGTGAGAAACTGCAGAAGCTGGTGACTGAGTTTGGTAAAGTGTGTGAAAGAAGAAAGTTAAGAGTAAATGTGAATAAGAGCAAGGTTATTAGGTACAGTAGGGTTGAGGGTCAAGTCAATTGGGAGGTGAGTTTGAATGGAGAAAAACTGGAGGAAGTGAAGTGTTTTAGATATCTGGGAGTGGATCTGGCAGCGGATGGAACCATGGAAGCGGAAGTGGATTATAGGGTGGGGGAGGGGGCGAAAATTCTGGGAGCCTTGAAGAATGTGTGGAAGTCGAGAACATTATCTCGGAAAGCAAAAATGGGTATGTTTGAAGGAATAGTGGTTCCAACAATGTTGTACGGTTGCGAGGCGTGGGCTATGGATAGAGTTGTGCGCAGGAGGATGGATGTGCTGGAAATGAGATGTTTGAGGACAATGTGTGTTGTGAGGTGGTTTGATCGAGTAAGTAACGTAAGGGTAAGAGAGATGTGTGGAAATAAAAAGAGCGTGGTTGAGAGAGCAGAAGAGGGTGTTTTGAAATGGTTTGGGCACATGGAGAGAATGAGTGAGGAAAGATTGACCAAGAGGATATATGTGTCAGAGGTGGAGGGAACGAGGAGAAGAGGGAGACCAAATTGGAGGTGGAAAGATGGAGTGAAAAAGATTTTGTGTGATCGGGGCCTGAACATGCAGGAGGGTGAAAGGAGGGCAAGGAATAGAGTGAACTGGAGCGATGTGGTATACCGGGGTTGACGTGCTGTCAGTGGATTGAATCGGGGCATGTGAAGCGTCTGGGGTAAACCATGGAAAGCTGTGTAGGTATGTATATTTGCGTGTGTGGACGTATGTATATACATGTGCATGGGGGTGGGTTGGGCCATTTCTTTTCGTCTGTTTCCTTGCGCTACCTCGCAAACGCAGGGAGACAGCGACAAAGCAAAAAAAAAAAAAAAAAAAAAAAAACACCACCTAACTCATGCATCTCAACTCACACATCTCATTCTTCATATTTTTATTTATCTATTTTGCTTTGTCGCTGTCTCCTGCATTAGCGACGTAGTGCAAGGAAACAGACGAAAGAATGGCCCAACCCACCCACATACACATGTATATACATACACGTCCACACACGCAAATATACATACCTATATAACTCAACGTATACATATAATATATATATATATATATGCTGGGGTGAAGAGGGTGGTGAGAGTAAGTGAGCTTGGGAAGGAGACTTGTGTGAGGAAGTACCAGGAGAGACTGAGTACAGAATGGAAAAAGGTGAGAACAAAGGAGGTAAGGGGAGTAGGGGAGGAATGGGACGTATTTAGGGAAGCAGTGATGGCTTGCGCAAAAGATGCTTGTGGCATGAGAAGCGTGGGAGGTGAGTTGATTTGAAAGGGTAGTGAGTGGTGGGATGAAGAAGTAAGATTATTAGTGAAAGAGAAGAGAGAGGCATTTGGACGATTTTTGCAGGGAAAAAATGCAAATGAGTGGGAGATGTATAAAAGAAAGAGACAGGAGGTCAAGAGAAAGGTGCAAGAGGTGAAAAAGAGGGCAAATGAGAGTTGGGGTGAGAGAGTATCATTAAACTTTAGGGAGAATAAAAAGATGTTCTGGAAGGAGGTAAATAAAGTGCGTAAGACAAGGGAGCATATGGGAACTTCAGTGAAGGGGCCTAATGGGGAGGTGATAACAAGTAGTGGTGATGTGAGAAGGAGATGGAGTGAGTATTTTGAAGGTTTGTTGAATGTGTTTGATGATAGAGTGGCAGATACAGGGTGTTTTGGTCGAGGTGGTGTGCAAAGTGAGAGGGTTAGGAAAAATGATTTGGTAAACAGAGAAGAGGTAGTAAAAGCTTTGCGGAAGATGAAAGACGGCAAGGCAGCAGGTTTGGATGGTATTGCAGTGGAATTTATTAAAAAAAGGGGGTGACTGTATTGTTGACTGGTTGGTAAGGTTATTTAATGTATGTATGATTTATGGTGAGGTGCCTGAGGATTGGCGGAATGTGTGCATAGTGCCATTGTACAAAGGCAAAGGGGATAAGAGTGAGTGCTCAAATCACAGAGGTATAAATTTGTTGAGTATTCCTGGGAAATTATATGGGAGGGTATTGATTGAGAGGGTGAAGGCATGTACAGAGCATCAGACTGGGGAGGAGCAGTGTGGTTTCAGAAGTGGTAGAGGATGTGTGGATCAGGTGTTTGCTTTGAAGAATGTATGTGAGAAATACTTAGAAAAGCAAATGGATTTGTATGTAGCATCTATGGATCTGGAGAAAGCATATGATAGAGTTGATAGAGATGCTCTGTGGAAGGTACTAAGAATATATGGTGTGGGAGGCAATTTGTTAGAAGCAGTGAAAAGTTTTTATCGAGGATCTAAGGCATGTGTACATGTAGGAAGAGAGGAAAGTGATTGGTTCTCAGTGAATGTAGGTTTGCGGCAGGGGTGTGTGATGTCTCCATGGTTGTTTAATTTGTTTATGGATGGGGTTGTTAGGGAGGTGAATGTAAGAGTTTTGGAAAGAGGGGCAAGTATGAAGTCTGTTGGGGATGAGAGAGCTTGGGAAATGAGTCACTTGTTGTTCGCTGATGATACAGTGCTGGTGGCTGTTTCATGTGAGAAACTGCAGAAGCTGGTGACTGAGTTTGGTAAAGTGTGTGAAAGAAGAAAGTTAAGAGTAAATGTGAATAAGAGCAAGGTTATTAGGCACAGTAGGGTTGAGGGTCAAGTCAATTGGGAGGTAAGTTTGAATGGAGAAAAACTGGAGGAAGTAAAGTGTTTTAGATATCTGGGAGTGGATCTGGCAGTGGACGGAACCATGGAAGCGGAAGTGAATCATAGGGTGGGGAAGGGGGCGAAAATCCTGGGAACCTTGAAGAATGTGTGGAAGTCGAGAACATTATCTCCGAAAGCAAAAATGGCTATGTTTGAAGGAATAGTGGTTCCTACAATGTTGTATGGTTGCGAGGCGTGGGCTATGGATAGAGTTGTGCGCAGGAGGGTGGATGTGCTGGAAATGAGATGTTTGAGGACAATATGTGGTGTGAGGTGGTTTGATCGAGTAAGTAATGTAAGGGTAAGAGAGATGTGTGGAAATAAAAAGAGCGTGGTTGAGAGAGCAGAAGAGGGTGTTTTTAAATGGTTTAGGCACATGGAGAGAATGAGTGAGGAAAGACTGACCAAGAGGATATATGTGTCGGAGGTGGAGGGAACGAGGAGAAGTGGGAGACCAAATTGGAGCTGGAAAGATGGAGTGAAAAAGATTTTGAGTGATCGGGGCCTGAACATGCAGGAGGGTGAAAGGCAGGCAAGGAATAGAGTGAATTGGATCGATGTGGTATACCGGGGTCGACGTGCTGTCAATGGATTGAATCAGGGCATGTGAAGCATCTGGGGTAAAGCATGGAAAGTTCTGTGGGGCCTGGATGTGGAAAGGGAGCTGTGGTTTCGGGCATTATTGCATGACAGCTAGAGACTGAGTGCGAACAGATGGGGCCTTTGTTGTCTTCTCCTAGCACTACCTCGCACACATGAGGGGGGAGGGGGATTTTATTCCAAGTGTGGCGAGGTGGCGATGGGAATGAATAAAGGCAGACACTGTGAATTGTGTGCATGTGTATATATGTATGTGTCTGTGTGTGTATATATATATGTGTACATTGAGATGTATGGGTATGTATATTTGCGTGTGTGGATGTGTATGTATATACATGTGTATGGGGGTGGGTTGGGCCATTTCTTTCGTCTGTTTCCTTGCGCTACCTCACAAACGCGGGAGACAGCGACAAAGCAAAATAATGAATAAATAAATATATATATATACACAGACATATACATATATACAAATGTGCATAATTCATACTGTCTGCCTTTAGTCATTCCCATCGCCACCTCGCCACACATGAAATAACAACACCCTCCCCCCGCATGTGCATGAGGTAGTGCTAGGAAAAGACAACAAAGGCCACATTCGTTCACACTCAGTCTCTAGCTGTCATGTATAGTGCAGCGAAACCACAGCTCCCTTTCCACATCCAGGCCCCACAGAACTTTCCATGCTTTACCCCAGATGCTTCACATGCCCTGATTCAATCCATTGACAGCACGTCGACCCCGGTATACCACATCGATCCAATTCACTCTATTCCTTGCCTGCCTTTCACCCTCCTGCATGTTCAGGCCCCGATCACTCAAAATCTTTTTCACTCAATCTTTCCACCTCCAATTTGGTCTCCCACTTCTCCTCGTTCCCTACACCTCTGACACATATATCCTCTTGGTCAATCTTTCCTCACTCATTCTCTCCATGTGACCATACCATTTCAAAACACACTCTTCTCCTCTCTCAACCACACTCTTTTTATTACCACACATCTCTCTTACCCTATTATTACTTACTCGATCAAACCACCTCACACCATATATTGCTCTCAAACATCTCATTTCCAGCACATCCACCCTCCTCTGCACAACTCTATCTATAGCCCACACCACTATTCCTTCAAACATACCCAATTTTGCTTTCTACGGTGAGCATTATGCGCTAGCCCTACAAAATGGTAGGAGCATTCGGTAGAAGTAGTTATTAGGAGCATTAGATAGAAGCAGTCAGTAGGAACATTCAGTAAGAGCCTCAGCACTATCATGTAATGATTACATTATGATACGAAAGTGTATTTGGGAACTTTTCATGTTTCACTTTCCTCATGGTTATCAGCAAATACTAGATCACGTGCACCACTGTGACCTACTACAAAACAGAAGCTCTCTGTACTTACTACCCTACACAACCTGTGACAATCTGTACTCACTACCCTTTCTAATCTGTCCAACTCCCATGTTTCTCATGCCACAAGCATCTTTTGCGCAAGCCATCACTGCTTCCCTAAATTCTTCCCCCACTCCCCTTACGTCATTTGCTCTCACATTTTTCCATTCTGCACTCAATCTCTCCAGGTAATTCCTCACACAAGTCTCCCTTCCAAGCTCACTTACTCTCACCACTCTCTTCAGCCCAACATTCTCTCTTCATTTCTGAAGACTTATACAAACCTTCACCTTTGGCTCCTAAAGACAAAGATCAGACATCCCATCAGCTGCCCCTCTCAGTATATCAACATCCAAAAGTCTCTCTTCCACAAGCCTATCAATTAACACATAATCCAATAATGCTCTCATGCCATCTTTCCTCCTTACATACATATACTTGTGTATATCTCTCTCTTAAACCAGGTATTCCCAATCACCAATCCTTTTTCAGGACTCATATCTACAAGCTCTTCACCATTTCCACTTACGACACTAAACGCAACATGTACACCAATTATACCCTCAACTACCACATTACTCACCTTTGCATTAAGATCACCCATCACTATTACCCAGTCTCATGCATAAAAGCATATATATGTATTCATTCATCTATCTATTATACTCTGTCGCTGTCTCCCACGTTAGCAAGGTAGCGTGCGGAAACAGACGAAAGAATGGCCCAACCCACCAACATACACATATATATACATAAATGTCCACACACACACATATACATACCTATACATTTCAACGTATACATATATATACATACAGAGACATATACACATGTACATAATTCATACTTGCTGCCTTTATTCATTCTCAATGCCACCCTGCCACACATGAAATGACAACCCCTCCCCCCCACATGTGCATGAGGTAGCGCTAGGAAAAGACAACAATGGCCACATTCGTTCACACTCACTCTCTAGCTGTCATGTATAATGCACTGAAACCACTGCTCCCTTTCCACATCCAGGCCCCACAAAACTTTCCATGGTTTACCCCAGATGCTTCACATGCCATGGTTCAATCCGCTGACAGCACGTCCACCCCAGTATACCACATCATTCCAATTCACTCTATTCCTTGCACACCTTTCACCCTCCTGCACGTTCAGGCCCCAATCGCTCAAAATCTTTTTAACTTAATCCATCTACTTCCAATTTGGTCTCCCACTTCTCCTCTTCTGCTCTCTCAACCACACTCTTTTTATTACCAAACATCTCTCTTATACTTATTTATTTATTATACTTTGTCGCCATCTCCCTCGTTAACCAGGTAGCGCAAGGAAACACATGAAAGAATGGCCCAACCCACCCACATACATACACATGTATATACATACATACATGTCCACATATGCACATACACATACCTATACATCTCAACATATACATATATATACACAATACACACACAGACATATACATATATACACATGTACATCATTCGTACGGTCTGAACCCATTCATTCCCACCATCGCCACCCCGCCACACATGAAGCGACAGCCTCCTACCCCTGCATATGTGTAAGGTAGCGCTAGGAAAAGACAACAAAGGCCACATTCGTTCACACTCAGTCCTAGCTGTCATGTATAATGCACAGAAACCACAGCTCGCTTTCCACATCCAGGCCCAACAAAACTTTCCATGGTTTACCCCAGACGCTTCACATGCCCTGGTTCAATCTGCTGACAGCGCGTCGACCCTGGTATTCCACATCATTCCAATTCGCTCTATTCCTTTCACGCCTTTCACCCTCCTGCACGTTCAGGCCCCGATCACTCAAAATCTTTTTAACTCCATCCATCTACTTCCAATTTGGTCTCCCACTTCTCCTCTTCTGCTCTCTCAACCACACTCTTTTTATTACCACACATCTCTCTTACCCTTTCATTACTTCCTTGATCAAACCATCTCACACCACATATTGTCCTCAAACATCTCATATCCAGCACATCCACCCTCCTCCGCACAACTCTATTTACTTCCCACGCCTCGCAACCATATAACATTGTTGGAACCACTATTCCTTCAAACATAGCCATTTTTGCATTCCAAGATAACATTCTCGACTTCCACACATTTTTCAACACTCCCAGAACTTTCGCCCGCTCCCCCACCCTATGATTCACTTCTACTTCCATGGTTCAATCCGCTGCCAAATCCACTTCCTGATATCTAAAACACTTCACTTCCTCCAGTTTTTCTCCATTCAAACTTACCTACCAATTGACTTGTCCCTCAACCCTACTGTACCTAATAACCTTGCTCTTATTCACATTTACTCTTAACTTTCTTCTTTCACACACTTTACCAAACTCAGTCACCAGCTCTTGCAGTTTTTCACAAGAATCAGCCACCAGCACTGTATCATCAGCGAACAACAACAGACTCACTTCCCAAGGTCTCTCATCCCCAACAGACTTCATACTTGCCCCTCTTTCCAAAACTCTTGCATTCACCTCCCTAACAACCCCATCCATAAACAAATTAAACAACCATGGAGACATCACACACTCCAGCCACATACCTAAATTCACTGAGAACCAATCACTTTCCTCTCTTCCTACTCGTACACATGCCTTACATCCTCAATAAAAACTTTTCACTGCTTCTAACAACTTGCCTCCCACACCATATATTCTTAATACCTTCCACAGAGCATCTCTATCAACTCTTATCATATGCCTTCTCTAGATCCATAAATGTTATATACAAATCCATTTGCTTTTCAAAGTATTTCTCACATACATTCTTCAAAGCAAACACCTGATCCACACATCCTCTACCACTTCTGAAACCAAACTGCTCTTCCCCAATCTGATGCTCTGTACATGCCTTCACCCTCTCAATCAATACCCTCCCATATGATTTCCTAGGAATACTCAACAAACTTATACCTCTGTAATTTGAGCACTCACTTTCATCCCCTTTGCCTTTGTACAATGGCACTATGCAAGCATTCCACCAATCCTCAGCCACCTCACCACGAGTCATACACACATTAAATAACCTCACCAACCAGTCAACTCCTTTTTTAATAAATTTCACTGCAATACCATCCAAACCTGCTGCCTTGCCGGCTTTCATCTTCCGCAAACCTTTTACCACCTCTTCTCTGTTTACCAAATCATTCTCCCTAACCCTCTCACTTTGCACACCACCTCGACCAAAACACCCTATATCTGCCACTCTATCATAAAACACATTCAACAAACCTTCAAAATACTCAATCCATCTCCTACTCAACACTACTTGTTATCGCCCCCCCATTAGCCCACTTCACTGATGTTCCCATTTGTTCCTTTGTCTTACACACTTTATTTACCTTCTTCCAAAACATTTTTTTATTCTCCCTAAAATTTAATGATACTCTCTCGCGCCAACTCTCATTACCCTCTTTTTCACCTCATCCTCCGCCTGAGGATTGGCGGAATGCTTGCATATTGCCATTGTACAAAGGCAAAGGGGACAAAGGTGAGTGCTCAAATTACAGAGTTATAAGTTTGTTGAGTATTCCTGTTTAATCATATGGGAGGGTATTGATTGAGAGGGTGAAGGCATGTACAGAGCATCAGACTGGGGAAGAGCAGTGTGGTTTCAGAAGTGGTAGAGGATGTGTGGATCTGGTGTTTGCTTTGAAGAATTTTTTTTTTTTTTTTTTGCTTTGTCGCTGTCTCCTGCGTTTGCAAGGTAGCGCAAGGATACAGATGAAAGAAATGGCCCAACCCACCCCCATACACATGTATATACATACACGTCCACACATGCAAATATACATACCCATACATCTCAATGTACACATATATATACACACACAGACACATACATATATACACATGCACACAATTCACACTGTCTGCTTTTATTCATTCCCATCGCCACCTTGCCACACATGGAATAAAATCCCCCTCCCCCCTCATGTGTGTGAGGTAGCGCTACGAAAAGACAACAAAGGTGCCATTCGTTCACCCTCAGTCTCTAGCTGTCATGCAATAATGCCCGAAACCACAGCTCCCCTTCCACATCCAGGCCCCACAGCACTTTCCATGGTTTAACCCAGACGCTTCACATGCGCTGATTCAATCCATTGACAGCACATCGACCCCGGTATACCACATCGATCCAATTCACTCTATTCCTTGCCCACCTCTCACCCTCTTGCATGTTCAGGCCCCGATCACTCATAATCTTTTTCACTCCATCTTTCCACCTCCAATTTGGTCTCCCACTTCTCCTCTTTCCCTCCACCTCCGACACATATATCCTCTTGGTCAATCTTTCCTTACTCATTCTCTCCATGTGCCCAAACCATTTCAAAACACCCTCTTCTGCTCTCTCAACCACGCTCTTTTTATTTCCACACATCTCTCTTACCCTTACATTAGTTACTCGATCAAACCACCTCACACCACATATTGTCCTCAAACATCTCATTTCTAGCACATCCACCCTCCTGCGCACAACTCTATCCATAACCCATGCCTCGCAACCATACAACATTGTTGAAACCACTATGAATCAGCCACCAGCGCTGTATCATCAGCGAACAACAACGGACTCACTTCCCAAGCTCTCTCATCCCCAACAGACTTCATACTTGCCCCTCTTTCCAAAACTCTTGCATTCACCTCCCTAACAACCCCATCCATAAACTTAGAAAAGCAAATGGATTTGTATGTAGCATTTATGGATCTGGAAAAGGCATATGATACAGTAATAGGGATGCTCTATGGAAGGTATTAAGAATATATGGTGTGGGAGGCAAGTTGTTAGAAGCAGTGAAAAGTTTTTATCGAGGATCTAAGGCATGTGTACATGTAGGAAGAGAGGAAAGTGATTGGTTCTCAGTGAATGTATGTTTGTGGCAGGGGTGTGTGATGTCTCCATGGATGTTTAATTTGTTTATGGATGGGGTTGTTAGGGAGATGAATGCAAGAGTTTTGGAAAGAGGGGCAAGTATGCAGTCTGTTGTGGATGAGAGAGCTTAGGAAGTGAGTCCGTTGTTGTTCGCTGATGATACAGCGCTGGTGGCTGATTCATGTGAGAAACTGCAGACACTGGTGACTGAGTTTGGTAAAGTGTGTGAAAGAAGAAAGTTGAGAGTAAATGTGAATAAGAGCAAGGTTATTAGGTACAGTAGGGTTGAGGGTCAAGTCAATTGGGAGGTAAGTTAGAATGGAGAGAAACTGGAGGACGTGAAGTGTTTTAGATATCTGGGAGTGGATTTGGCAGCGGTTGGAACCATGGAAGTAGAAGTGAATCATAGGGTGGGGGAGGGGGCGAAAATTCTGGGAGCCTTGAAGAATGTGTGGAAGTCGAGAACATTATCTCGGAAAACAAAAATGGGTATGTTTGAAGGAATATTGGTTCCAACAATGTTGTATGGTTGTGAGGCATAGGATATGGATAGAGTTGTGTGCAGGAGGGTGGATGTGCTGGAAATGAGATGTTTGAGGACAGTATGTGGTGTGAGGTGTTTGACCAAATAAGTAATAATAGGGTAAGAGAAATGTGTGGTAATAGAAAGAGTGTGGTTGAGAGAGCAGAAGAGGGTGTTTTGAAATGGTTTGGTCACATGGAGAGAATGAGTGAGGAAAAATTGACAAAGAGGATATATGCATCAGAGGTGGAGGGAACGAGGAGAAGTGGGAGACCAAATTGGAAGTGGAAAGATTGAGTGAAAAAGATTTTGAGTGATCGGGGCTTGAACATGTAGGAGGGTGAAAGGCGTGCAAGGAATAAAGTGAATTGGAATGATGTGGTATACCAGGGTCAACGTGCTGTCAATGGATTGAACCAGGGCATGTGAAGCGTCTGGGGGTAAACCATGGAAAGTTCTCTGGGGCCTGGATGTGGAAAGGGAGCTGTGGTTTCGGTGCATTATTACATGACAGCTAGAGACTGAGTGTGAACGAATGGAGCCTTTGTTGTCTTTTCCTAGCGCTACCTCGCGCACATGAGGGGGGGTTGTTATTTCATGTGTGGCGAGGTGGTGATGGGAATGAATAAAGGCAGACAGTATGAATTATGTACATGTGTATATATGTATATGTCTGTGTGTGTATATATATGTATACGTTGAGATGTATAGGTATGCATATTTGCGTGTGTGGATGTGAATGTATATACATGTGTATGTGGGTGGGTTGGGCCATTCTTTCATCTGTTTCCTTGTGCTACCTCGCTAACGCGGGAGACAGCGACAAAGCAAAATAATAATAATGATAATATTTTCTTTTCTTTTTTTCATACTATTCGCCATTTCCCATGTTAGCGAGGTAGCGTTAAGAACAGAGGACTCGGCCTTTCAGGGAATATCCTCACCTGGCCCCATTCTCTGTTCCTTCTTTTGGAAAATTAAAAAAAAAATGAGAGGAGAGGATTTCCCACCCCCCACTCCCTCCCCTGTTAGTCGCCTTCTACGACACGCAGGGAATATGTGGGAAGTAGTCTTTCTCCCCTATCCCCAGGGACAATATATCTTTTCTTTCTTTCAATCTATTCGCCATTTCCCGCATTAGCGAGGTACCGTTAAGAACAGAGGACTGGGCCTTTGAGGGAATATCCTCACCTGGCCCCCTTCTCTGTTCCTTCTTTTGGAAAATTAAAAAAAAAGAGAAAAAAAATAGAGAGGGGAAGATTTCCAGCCCCCCGCTCAATCCCCTTTTAGTCGCCTTCTACGACACGCAGGGAATACGTGGGAAGTATTCTTTCTTTCCTATCCCATATATTTATTTTATTTATTTATTTTGCTATGTCGCTGTCTCCCGCATTAGCGAGGGAGCGCAAGGAAACAGACGAAAGAATGGCCCAACCCACCCACATACACATGTATATAGATACATGTCCACCCATGCACAATATACATATCTATACATCTCAATGTACACATATATATACACACACAGACATATACATATATACACATGTACATAATTCATATTGTCTGCCTCTATTTGTTCCCATCGCCACCTCGCCACACATGGAATAACAACCCCCTCCCCCCTCATGTGTGCGAGGTAGTGCTAGGAAAAGACAATAAAGGCCCCATTCGTTCACACTCAGTCTCTAGCTGTCATCTAATAATGCACCGAAAACACAGCTCCCTTTCCACATCCAGGCCCCACACACTTTGCATGGTTTACCCCAGACGCTTCACATGCCCTGGTTCAATCCATTGACAGCACGTCAACCCCGGTATACCACATCATTCCAATTCACTCTATTCCTTGCACGCCTATCACCCTCCTGCATGTTCAGGCCCCGATCACTCAAAATCTTTTTCACTCCATCTTTCCACCTACAATTTGGTCTCCCACTTCTCCTCGTTCCTTCCACCTCTGAAACATATATCCTCTTGGTCAATCTTTCCCCACTCATTCTCTCCATGTGACCAAACCATTTCAAAACACCCTCTTCTGCTCTCTCAACCACGCTCTTTTTATTTCCACACATCTCTCTCACCCTTACATTACTTACTCGATCAAACCACCTCACACCACATATTGTCCTCAAACATCTCATTTCCAGCACATCCACCCTCCTGCGCACAACTCTATCCATAGCCCACCCCTTGCAACCATACAACATTGTTGGAACCACTATTCCTTCAAACATACCCATTTTTGCTTTCCGAGATAATGTTCTCGGCTTCCACACATTCTTCAAGGCTCCCAGAATTTTCGCCCCCTCCCCCACCCTATGATTCACTTCCGCTTCCATGGTTCCATCCGCTGCCAGATCCACTCCCACATATCTAAAACACTTCACTTCCTCCAGCTTTTCTCCATTCAAACTTACCTCCCAATTGACTTGACCCTCAACCCTACTGTACCTAATAACCTTGCTCTTATTCACATTTACTCTTAACTTTCTTCTTTCACACACTTTACCAAACACAGTCACCAGCTTCTACAGTTTCTCACATGAAACAGCCACCAGCACTGTATCATCAGCGAACAACAACTGACTCACTTCCCAAGCTCTCTCATCCACAACAGACTGCATACTTGCCCCTCTTTCCAAAACTCTTGCATTCACCTCCCTAACAACCCCATCCATAAACAAATTAAACAACCATGGAGACATCAAACAACCCTGCCGCAAACCTAATTTCACTGAGAACCAATCACTTTCCTCTCTTCCTACACGTACACAGGCCTTACATCCTCGATAAAAACTTTTCACTGCTTCTAACAACTTGCCTCCCACACCATATATTCTTAATACCTTCAACAGAGCATCACTATCAACTCTATCATATGCCTTCTCCAGATCCATAAATGCTAAATACAAATCCATTTTTTTTTCCAAGTATTTCTCGCATATATTCTTCAAAGCAAACACCTGATCCACACATCCTCTAACACTTCTGAAACCACACTGCTCTTCCCCAATCTGATGCTCTGTACATGCCTTCACCCTCTCAATCAATACCCTCCCATATAATTTACCAGGAATATTCAACAAACTTATACCTCTGTAATTTGAGCACTCACTCTTATCCCCTTTGCCTTTGTACAATGGCACTATGCAAGCATTCCGCCAATCCTCAGGCACCTCACCATGAATCATACATACATTAAATAACCTTACCAACCAGTCAACAATACAGTCACCCCCTTTTTTAATAAATTCCACTGCAATGCCATCCAAACCTGCTGCTTTGCCGGCTTTCATCTTCCGTAAAGCTTTTACTACCTCTTCTCTATTTACCAAATCATTTTCCCTAACCCTCTCACTTTGCACACCACCTTGACCAAGACACCCAACATCTGCCACTCTATCATCAAACACATTCAACAAACCTTCAAAATACTCACTCCATCTCCTTCTCACACACCACTACTTGTTATCACCTCCCCATTGGCACCCTTCACTGAAGTTCCCATTTGCTCCCTTGTCTTACGCACTTTATTTACCTCCTTCCAAAACATCTTTTTATTCTCCATGAAATTTAATGATACTCTCTCGCCCCAACTCTCATTTGCCCTCTTTTTCACCTCTTGCACCTTTCTCTTGACCTCCTGCCTCTTTCTTTTATACCTCTCCCACTCATTTGCATTTTTTCCCTGCAAAAATCGTTCAAATGCCTCTCTCTTCTCTTTCACTAATAATCTTACTTCTTCATCCCACCACTCACTACCTTTTCTAATCAGCCCACCTCCCATGCTTCTCATGCCACAAGCATCTTTTGCGCAAGCCATCACTGATTCCCTAAATACATCCCATTCCTCCCCCACTCCCCTTACTTCCATTGTTCTCACCTTTTTCCATTCTGTACTCAGTCTCTCCTGGTACTTCCTCATACAAGTCTCCTTCCCAAGCTTACTTACTCTCACCACTCTCTTCACCCCAACATTCTCTCTTCTTTTCTGAAAACCCATACAAATCTTCACCTTTGCTTCCACAAGATAATGATCAGATATCACTCCAGTTGCACCTCTCAGCACATTAACATCCAAAAGTCTCTCTTTCGGGCGTCTATCAATTAACACGTAATCCAATAATGCTCTCTGGCCATCTCTCCTACTTACATACATATACTTATATATATCTCGCTTTTTAAACCAGGTATTCCCAATCACCAGTCCTTTTTCAGCACATAAATCTACAAGCTCTTCACCATTTCCATTTACAACACTGAACACTCCATGTATACCAATTATTCCCTCAACTGCCACATTCCTCACCTTTCCATTCAAATCACCCATCACTATAACCCAGTCTTTTGCATCAAAACCACTAACACACTCATTCAGCTGCTCCCAAAACACCTGCCTCTCATGATCTTTCTTCTCATGCCCAGGTGCATATGCACCAATAATCACCCATCTCTCTCCATCAACTTTCAGTTTTACCCATATCAATCTATATATCTATATACCCATATCAATCTATATATCCACTATATAAATATATATATATATATATTATTATTTTTTTTTATTATACTTTGTCGCTGTCTCCCGCGTTTGCGAGGTAGCGCAAGGAAACAGACGAAAGAAATGGCCCAACCCCCCCCCCCCATACACATGTATATACATACGTCCACACACGCAAATATACATACCTACACAGCTTTCCATGGTTTACCCCAGACGCTTCACATGCCTTGATTCAATCCACTGACAGCACGTCAACCCCGGTATACCACATCGCTCCAATTCACTCTATTCCTTGCCCTCCTTTCACCCTCCTGCATGTTCAGGCCCCGATCACACAATCTTTTTCACTCCATCTTTCCACCTCCAATTTGGTCTCCCTCTTCTCCTTGTTCCCTCCACCTCCGACACATATATCCTCTTGGTCAATCTTTCCTCACTCATCCTCTCCATGTGTCCAAACCACTTCAAAACACCCTCTTCTGCTCTCTCAACCACGCTCTTTTTATTTCCACACATCTCTCTTACCCTTACGTTACTCACTCGATCAAACCACCTCACACCACACATTGTCCTCAAACATCTCATTTCCAGCACATCCATCCTCCTGCGCACAACTCTATCCATAGCCCACGCCTCGCAACCATACAACATTGTTGGAACCACTATTCCTTCAAACATACCCATTTTTGCTTTCCGAGATAATGTTCTCGACTTCCACACATTCTTCAAGGCCCCCAGGATTTTCGCCCCCTCCCCCACCCTATGATCCACTTCCGCTTCCATGGTTCCATCCGCTGCCAGATCCACTCCCAGATATCTAAAACACTTCACTTCCTCCAGTTTTTCTCCATTCAAACTCACCTCCCAATTGACTTGACCCTCAACCCTACTGTACCTAATAACCTTGCTCTTATTCACATTTACTCTTAACTTTCTTCTTCCACACACTTTTCCAAACTCAGTCACCAGCTTCTGCAGTTTCTCACATGAATCAGCCACCAGCGCTGTATCATCAGCGAACAACAACTGACTCACTTCCCAAGCTCTCTCATCCCCAACAGACTTCATACTTGCCCCTCTTTCCAAAACTCTTGCATTTACCTCCCTAACAACCCCATCCATAAACAAATTAAACAACCATGGAGACATCACACACCCCTGCCGCAAACCTACATTCACTGAGAACCAATCACTTTCCTCTTCCTACACGTACACATGCCTTACATCCTCGATAAAAACTTTTCACTACTTCTAACAACTTTCCTCCCACACCATATATTCTTAATACCTTCCACAGAGCATCTCTATCAACTCTATCATATGCCTTCTCCAGATCCATAAATGCTACATACAAATCCATTTGCTTTTCTAAGTATTTCTCACATACATTCTTCAAAGCAAACACCTGATCCACACATCCTCTACCACTTCTGAAACCACACTGCTCTTCCCCAATCTGATGCTCTGTACATGCCTTCACCCTCTCAATCAATACCCTCCCATATAATTTACCAGGAATACTCAACAAACTTATACCTATGTAATTTGAGCACTCACTCTTATCCCCTTTGCCTTTGTACAATGGCACTATGCACGCATTCCGCCAATCCTCAGGCACCTCACCATGAGTCATACATACATTAAATAACCTTACCAACCAGTCAACAATACAGTCACCCCCTTTTTTAATAAATTCCACTGCAATACCATCCAAACCTGCTGCGTTGCTGGCTTTCATCTTCCGCAAAGCTTTCACTACCTCTTCTCTGTTTACCAAATCATTTTCCCTAACCCTCTCACTTTGCACACCACCTCAACCAAAACACCCTATATCTGCCACTCTATCATCAAACACATTCAACAAACCTTCAAAATACTCACTCCATCTCCTTCTCACATCACCACTACTTGTTATCACCTCCCCATTTGCGCCCTTCACTGAAGTTCCCATTTGCTCCCTTGTCTTACGCACTTTATTTACCTCCTTCCAGAACATCTTTTTATTCTCCCTAAAATTTAATGATACTCTCTCACCCCAACTCTCATTTGCCCTTTTTTTCACCTCTTGCACCTTTCTCTTGACCTCCTGTCTCTTTCTTTTATACATCTCCCACTCAATTGCATTTTTTCCCAGCAAAAATCGTCCAAATGCCTCTCTCTTCTCTTTCACTAATACTCTTACTTCTTCATCCCACACTCACTACCCTTTCTAATCAACCCACCTCCCACTCTTCTCATGCCACAAGCATCTTTTGCGCAATCCATCACTGATTCCCTAAATACATCCCATTCCTCCCCCACTCCCCTTACTTCCATTGTTCTCACCTTTTTCCATTCTGTACTCAGTCTCTCCTGGTACATCCTCACACAGGTCTCCTTCTCAAGCTCACTTACTCTCACCACCCTCTTCACCCCAACATTCACTCTTCTTTTCTGAAAACCCATACAAATCTTCACCTTAGCCTCCACAAGATAATGATCAGACATCCCTCCAGTTGCACCTCTCAGCACATTAACATCCAAAAGTCTCTCTTTCGCACGCCTGTCAATTAACACGTAATCCAATAACGCTCTCTGGCCATCTCTCCTACTTACATAAGTATACTTATGTATATCTCCCTTTTTAAACCAGGTATTCCCAATCATCAGTCCTTTTTCAGCACATAAATCTACAAGCTCTTCACCATTTCCATTTACAACACTGAACACCCCATGTATACCAAATATTCCCTCAACTGCCACATTACTCACCTTTGCATTCCAATCACCCATCACTATGACCCGGTCTCGTGCATCAAAACCACTAACACACTCATTCAGCTGCTCCCAAAACACTTGCCTCTCTTGATCTTTCTTCTCATGCCCAGGTGCATATGCACCAATAATCACCCACCTCTCTCCATCAACTTTCAGTTTTACCCATATTAATCGAGAATTTACTTTCTTACACTCTATCACATACTCCCACAACTCCTGTTTCAGGAGTATTGCTACTCCTTCCCTTGCTCTTGTCCTCTCACTAACCCCTGACTTTACTCCCCAGACATTCCCAAACCACTCTTCCCCTTTACCCTTGAGCTTCGTTTCACTCAGAGCCAAAACATCCAGGTTCCTTTCCTCAAACATACTACCTATCTCTCCTTTTTTCACATCTTGGTTACATCCACACACATTTAGGCACCCCACTCTGAGCCTTCGAGGAGGATGAGCACTCCCCGCGTGACTCCTTCTTCTGTTTCCCATTTTAGAAAGTTAATACAAGGAGGGGAGGATTTCTGGCCCCCCGCTCCCGTCCCCTCTAGTCGCTTTCTACGACACGCGAGGAATACATGGGAAGTATTCTTTCACCCCTATCCCCAGGGATAATATACATATATATATACATATACACATACACACACATACACATACATACGCACATATACACACACACACACACACACATATATATACATATGAGAAATGTAAGAAACAATTTAGAAAACTGAAACTTCTAGCTTGAAATGAATGAAAAAAATGAATGTCACATAATGGTTCAACCTCTGGCTATGGAAAAAAGGAAATGTATAATTTATTTACACAAACGTCAATAGCAGTTCTCATCAATTTAACCACTGTATCAATAAGCTTCAATGTCTAAGCTACATTTTTCTCCAATTTCACTATTTTCCTTCACATTTTCAATTGTGTCTGAAGGTTCTACTTCAAGAGTGATTGTTTTTCCAGTAAGGGTCTTCACATCTTGGTTACATCCACACACATTTAGGCACCCCACTCTGAGCCTTCGAGGAGGATGCTTTACTTGTGGTGCTGACTTCCCTCTTTAAATTTGATCGCCGTTTCCCGCGTCTGTGGGAGATGAACTGCTAGACTCCTACTTTCGCACCCTTCATGAGCGACCACCTGCTTCTCCTCGCTGGGTGAGTCTTGCTGCTTGCCTCTGAACAGAAAGTTGACTGAGCTCTTCATGTGGCTGGTGTTCGTCCAGTCTCGGGGAAACACATGTTCCTTGTGTGTGTTGCTCATCGGCCTCTCATCATCGGCAACCTGCTCCACTCCTCCCACCACGTGAGAGGCCGACGTACGTATATATATATATATATATATATATATATATATATATATATATATATATATATATATATATATATATATATATATATACGTACATATATACGTATATATATATATATATACGTATATATATATATATATATACGTATATATATATATATATATATATATATACGTATATATATATATGTTCAGGCATGTTCAGGCCCCGATCACGCAAAATCTTTTTCACTCCATCTTTCCACCTCCAATTTGGTCTCCCACTTCTCATCGTTCCCTCCACCTCCGACACATATATCCTCTTGGTCAATCTTTCCTCACTCATTCTCTCCATGTGTCAAAACCATTTCAAAACACCCTTTTCTGCTCTCTCAACCACACTCTTTTTATTTCCACACATCTCTCTTACCCTTACGTTACTTACTCGATCAAACCACCTCACACCACATATTGTCCTCAAACATCTCATTTCCAGCACATCCATCCTCCTGCGCACAACTCTATCCATAGCCCACGCCTCGCAACCATACAACATTGTTGGAACCACTATTCCTTCAAACATACCCATTTTTGCTTTCCGAGATAATGTTCTCGACTTCCACACATTCTTCAAGGCTCCCAGAATTTTCGCCCCCTCCCCCACCCTATAATCCACTTCCGCTTCCATGGTTCCATCCTCTGCCAGATCCACACCCAGATATCTAAAACACTTTACTTCCTCCAGTTTTTCTCCATTCAAACTTACCTCCCAATTGACTTGACCCTCAACCCTACTGTACCTAATAACCTTGCTCTTATTCACATTTACTCTTAACTTTCCTCTTTCACACACTTTACCAAACTCAGTCACCAGCTTTTGCAGTTTCTCACATGAATCAGCCACCAGCGCTGTGTCATCAGTGAACAACAACTGACTCACTTCCCAAGCTCTCTCATCCCCAACAGACTTCATACTTGCCCCTCTTTCCAAAACTCTTGCATTCACCTCCCTAACAGCCCCATCCATAAACAAATTAAAAAACCATGGAGACATCACACACCCCTGCCGCAAACCTTGCATTCTATCACATACTCCCACACCTCTTGTTTCAGGAGTATTGCTACTCCCTCCCTTGCTCTTGTCCTCTCACTAACCCCTGACTTTACTCCCAAGACATTCCCAAACCACTCTTCCCCTTTACCCTTGAGCTTCGTTTCACTCAGAGCCAAAACATCCAGGTTCCTTTCCTCAAACATACTACCTATCTCTCCTTTTTTCACATCTTGGTTACATCCACACACATTTAGACACCCCCAACCTGAGTCTACGAGGAGGATGAGCACTCCCCGCGTGACTCCTTCTGTTTCCCATTTTTTAGAAAGTTAAAAAAAACAAGGAGTGGAGGATTTCTAGCCCCCCGCTCCCGTCCCCTCTAGTCGCCTTCTACAACACGTGAGGAAAGCGTGGGAAGCATTCTTTCACCCCTATCCCCAGGGATAATATATATATATACATACACACACATTGGAAAGGATCACAATTTTGCGTGTGATCAAGATATTCCTACGAGTCCACGAGGAAAATGAAACACGAAAAGTTCCCAAGTGCACTTTCGTGTAATAATCACATCATCAGGGGAGACACAAGAGAGGAATATAACAGTCAATTGATATACATCGAAGAGACGAAATATCATTGAATCTTCTATTATTAAATTCACAAAGAATTATAATCTTAATATTAGTGATGGTCTGTACAAATTAGATAACTTTATTGTTGATAAGATTTGTAAAATGATAAGTTTATGAACGCTCATTGTATGTTTTGGACAATCATATGTTTACCAAATGGCGTCCTAGCTTCGTCTCTTCGATGTATATCAATTGACTGTTATATTCCTCTCTTGTGTCTCCCCTGATGATGTGATTATTACACGAAAGTGCACTTGTGAACTTTTCGTGTTTCATTTTCCTCGTGGACTCGTAGGAATACACACACATATACACATATATACAAACATACACACATATACACACATATATATTCTTACTAAAATTTTAATTTCATCAATCTTTTTTGTTAAACCAAAGTGCAGTTCACAATTCGCTTTGGAAGATTTTTTCTTAATTTTCACCATTCTAAATAAGTGAGAGATCCTAAGATCATTGAAATGCTTTTGGATATCCAAATATATATATGTACAGAGCATCAGATTGGGGAAGAGCAGTGTGGTTTCAGAAGTGGTGGAGGATGTGTGGATCAGGTGTTTGCTTTGAAGAATGTATGTGAGAAATACTTAGAAAAGCAAATGGATTTATATGTAGCATTTATGGATCTGGAGAAGGCATATGATAGAGTTGATAGAGATGCTCTGTGGAAGGTATTAAGAATATATGGTGTGGGAGGCAAGTTGTTAGAAGCAGTGAAAAGTTTTTATCGAGGATGTAAGGCATGTGTACGTGTAGGAAGAGAGGAAAGTGATTGGTTCTCAGTGAATGTAGGTTTGCGGCAGGGGTGTGTGATGTCTCCATGGTTGTTCAATTTGTTTATGGATGGGGTTGTTAGGGAGGTGAATGCAAGAGTTTTGGAAAGAGGGGCAAGTATGAAGTCTGTTGTGGATGAGAGAGCTTGGGAAGTGAGTCAGTTGTTGTTCGCTGATGATACAGCGCTGGTGGCTGATTCATGTGAGAAACTGCAGAAGCTGGTGACTGAGTTTGGTAAAGTGTGTGAAAGAAGAAATTAAGAGTAAATGTGAATAAGAGCAAGGTTATTAGGTACAGGAAGAAAGAGTGGTTCCAACAATGTTGTATGGTTGCGAGGCAAGGGCTATGGATAGAGTTGTGCGCAAAAGGGGTGGATGTGCTGGAAATGAGATGTTTGAGGACAATGTGTGGTGTGAGGTGGTTTGATCGAGTAAGTAACGTAAGGGTAAGAGAGATGTGTGGAAATAAAAAGAGCGTGGTTGAGAGAGCAGAAGAGGGTGTTTTGAAATGGTTTGGGCACATGGATAGAATGAGTGAGGAAAGATTGACTAAGGATATATGTGTCAGAGGTGGAGGGAACGAGGAGAAGTGGGAGACCAAATTGGAGGTGGAAAGATGAAGTGAAAAAGATTTTGTGTGATCAGGGCCTGAACATGCAGGAGGGTGAAAGGAGGGCAAAGGAATAGAGGGAATTGGATCGATGTGGTATACCGGGGTTGACGTGCTGTCAGTGGATTGAATCAGGGCATGTGAAACGTCTGGGGTAAACCATGGAAAGCTGTGTAGGTATGTATGTTTGCGTGTGTGGACGTGTATGTATATACATGTGTATGGGGGTGGGTTAGGCCATTTCTTTCGTCTGTTCCTTGCGCTACCTCGCAAACGCGGGAGACAGCGGCAAAAAATATATATATATATATATATATATATATATATATATATATATATATATATATTATTATTACTTTGCTTTGTCACTGTCTCCCGCATTTGCGAGGTAGCGCAAGGAAACACACGAAAGAAATGCCCCAACCCACCCCCATACACAATGTATTATATACATACACGTCCACACATGCAAATATACATACCTATACATCTCAATGTACACATATATATACACACACAGACACATACATATATACCCATGCACACAATTCACATTGTCTGCCTTTATTCATTCCCATCGCCACCTCGCCACACGTGGAATACCATCCCCCTCCCCCCTCATGTGTGCGAGGTAGCACTAGGAAAAGACAACAAAGGCCCCGTTCGTTCATACTCAGTCTCTAGCTGTCATACAATAATGCCCGAAACCACAGCTCCCTTTCCACATCCAGGTCCCACACAACTTTACATGGTTTACCCCAAACGTTTCACATGCCCTGATTCAATCCACTGACAGCACGTCAACCCCAGTATACCACATCAATCCAATTCACTCTATTCCTTGCCCTCCTTTCACCCTCCTGCATGTTCAGGCCCCGATCACACAAAATCTTTTTCACTCCATCTTTCCACCTCCAATTTGGTCTCCCACTTCTCCTCGTTCCCTCCACCTCCGACACATATATCCTCTTGGTCAATCTTTCCTCACTCATTCTCTCCATGTGCCCAAACCATTTCAAAACACCCTCTTCTGCTCTCTCAACCACGCTCTTTTTATTTCCACACATCTCTCTTACCCTTACGTTACTCACTCGATCAAACCACCTCACACCACACATTCTCCTCAAACATCTCATTTCCAGCACATCCATCCTCCTGCGCACAACTCTATCCATAGCCCACGCCTCGCAACCATACAACATTGCTGGAACCACTATTCCTTCAAACATACCCATTTTTGCTTTCCGAGATAATGTTCTCGACTTCCACACATTCTTCAAGGCCCCCAGAATTTTCGCCCCCTCCCCCACCCTATGATCCACTTCCGCTTCCATGGTTCCATCCGCTGCCAGATCCACTCCCAGATATCTAAAACACTTCACTTCCTCCAGTTTTTCTCCATTCAAACTCACCTCCCAATTGACTTGACCCTCAACCCTACTGTACCTAATTACCTTGCTCTTATTCACATTTACTCTTAACTTTCTTCTTCCACACACTTTACCAAACTCACTCACCAGCTTCTGCAGTTTCTCACATGAATCAGCCACCAGCGCTGTATCATCATATATATATATATATATATATATATATATATATATATATATATATATATATATATATATATATATATATTTTTTTTTTTTTTTTTTTTTTTTTTTAAATTTTCCAAAAGAAGGAACAGAGAAGGGGGCCATATGAGGATATTCCCTCAAAGGCCCAGTCCTCTGTTCTTAACGCTACCTCGCTAATGCGGGAAATGGCGAATAGTATGAAAAAAAAAAAAATATATATATATATATATATATATATATATATATATTCTTTTTTTTTTTTTTTTTTCAAACTATTCGCCATTCCCACGTTAGCAAGGTAGCGTTAAGAACTGAGGACTGGGCCATTGAGGGAATATCCTCACCTGGCCCCCTTCTCTGTTCCTTCTTTTGGAAAATTAAAAAAAATTGAGAGGGGAGGATTTCCAGCCCCCCGCTCCCTCCCCTTTTAGTCGCCTTCTACGACACGCAGGGAATACGTGGGAAGTATTCTTTCTCCCCTATATATACATATATATATTTTTTTTTTTTTTATACTTTGTCGCTGTCTCCCGCGTTTGCGAGGTAGCGCAAGGAAACAGACGAAAGAAATGGCCCAACCCCCCCCATACACATGTATATACATACGTCCACACACGCAAATATACATACCTACACAGCTTTCCATGGTTTACCCCAGACGCTTCACATGCCTTGATTCAATCCACTGACAGCACGTCAACCCCGGTATACCACATCGCTCCAATTCACTCTATTCCTTGCCCTCCTTTCACCCTCCTGCATGTTCAGGCCCCGATCACACAAAATCTTTTTCACTCCATCTTTCCACCTCCAATTTGGTCTCCCTCTTCTCCTCGTTCCCTCCACCTCCGACACATATATCCTCTTGGTCAATCTTTCCTCACTCATTCTCTCCATGTGCCCAAACCACTTCAAAACACCCTCTTCTGCTCTCTCAACCACGCTCTTTTTATTTCCACACATCTCTCTTACCCTTACGTTACTCACTCGATCAAACCACCTCACACCACACATTGTCCTCAAACATCTCATTTCCAACACATCCATCCTCCTGCGCACAACTCTATCCATAGCCCACGCCTCGCAACCATACAACATTGTTGGAACCACTATTCCTTCAAACATACCCATTTTTGCTTTCCGAGATAATGTTCTCGACTTCCACACATTCTTCAAGGCCCCCAGAATTTTCGCCCCCTCCCCCACCCTATTATCCACTTCCGCTTCCGTGGTTCCATCCGCTGCCAGATCCACTCCCAGATATCTAAAACACTTCACTTCCTCCAGTTTTTCTCCATTCAAACTCACCTCCCAATTGACTTGACCCTCAACCCTACTGTACCTAATAACCTTGCTCTTATTCACATTTACTCTTAACTTTCTTCTTCCACACACTTTACCAAACTCAGTCACCAGCTTCTGCAGTTTCTCACATGAATCAGCCACCAGCGCTGTATCATCAGCGAACAACAACTGACTCACTTCCCAAGCTCTCTCATCCCCAACAGACTTCATACTTGCCCCTCTTTCCAAAACTCTTGCATTTACCTCCCTAACAACCCCATCCATAAACAAATTAAACAACCATGGAGACATATATATATATATATATATATATATATATATATATATATATATATATATATACAGCAGTGTAGAGAACATTTGCTGAAGAATTCTGCATATTAGTTGAGCTGTCAAGGAAGTGAAGCAGTTGCCACTTAACTGCCTTTACAGGCATATTTTAAGAATCTCAGTCATTCTTAGTCTTGTGTAAGAATCTTAGCACAAAATGCCAAGCCTTCCTCTTCATTTCAGTAGCTGATATTACAAGCTTTTAGGTGACTAGTCACATCACTAAGGAAAGTCTCTTGGGACTTGGATGTAAAAGAGACTCAAGAAATGTGTACATTTACTTTACGATATGCAGTTTAACATATCATGGTAATAGATATGTTAAAGAATACTTTGTAATTGTGAGGTCATCCCTTTTTTTATGGCTGTAGTCAGGGCTGCATGTTTAATTAAGAAATTTTGTAGGCATTGAAAAGTATGTCAGACAAGGAAATAAGGTATTTGATTTCATAAGTATATTATTCTTTGTCTAAGTACATTTCAAATGTTACACATAGTATAGCTATATATACCTTATATGAACACAGTACCCTGAAATTTCTGAATTATCCACCATTAGGTATAGATAATGGTTCTATTAAACTGCATATCCTTTTCAAATGAGAAAAATTTATAATCTATATATCGAGGAGGAAATCTTTGGATATCCCTGGGGATAGGGGAGAAAGAATACTTCCCACGTATTCCCTGCGTGTCGTAAAAGGCGACTAAAAGGGGAGGGAGCGGGGGGCTGGAAATCTTCCCCTCTCGTTTTTTTTTTAATTTTCCAAAACAAGGAACAAAGAAGGGGGCCAGGTGAGGATATTCCCTCCAAGGCCCAGTCCTCTGTTCTTAACGCTACCTCGCTAAAGCGGGAAATGGCGAATAGTTTGAAAGAAAAAAAGAAAGAATATATATATATATATATATATAAATATATATATATATATATATATATATATATATATATATATATATATATATATATATATATATATATATATATATTTTTTTTGCTTTGTCGCTGTCTCCCGCGTTTGCGAGGTAGCGCAAGGAAACAGATGAAAGAAATGGCCCAACCCATCCCGATACACATGTATATACATACGTCCACACACGCAAATATACATACCTACACAGCTTTCCATGGTTTACCCTAGACGCTTCACATGCCTTGATTCAATCCACTGACAGCACGTCAACCCCGGAATCCCACATCGCTCCAATTCACTCTATTCCTTGCCTGCCTTTCACCCTCCTGCATGTTCAGGCCCCGATCACACAAAATCTTTTTCACTCCATCTTTCCACCTACAATCTGGTCTCCCTCTTCTCCTCGTTCCCTCCACCTCCGACACGTATATCCTCTTGGTCAATCTTTCCTCACTCATTCTCTCCATGTGACCAAACCATTTCAAAATACCCTCTTCTGCTCTCTCAACCACGCTCTTTTTATTTCCACACATCTCTCTTACCCTTACGTTACTTACTCGATCAAACCACCTCACACCACACATTGTCCTCAAACATCTCATTTCCAGCACATCCATCCTCCTGCACACAACTCTATCCATAGTCCACGCCTCGCAACCATACAACATTGTTAGAACCACTATTCCTTCAAACATACCCATTTTTGCTTTCCAAGATAATGTTCTCGACTTCCACACATTCTTCAAGGCTCCCAGAATTTTCGCCCCCTCCCCCACCCTATGATCCACTTCCGCTTCCATGGTTCCATCCGCTGCCATATCCACTCCCAGATATCTAAAACACTTCACTTCCTCCAGTTTTTCTCCATTCAAACTCACCTCCCAATTGACTTGACCCTCAACCCTACTGTACCTAATATTATTACCTTGCTCTTATTCACATTTACTCTTCACTTTCTTCTTTCACACACTTTACCAAACTCAGTCACCAGCTTCTGCAGTTTTTCATATGAATCAGCCACCATCGCTGTATCATCAGCGAACAACAACTGACTCACTTCCCAAGCTCTCTCATCCCCAACAGACTTCATACTTGCCCCTCTTTCCAAAACTCTTGCATTCACCTCCCTAACAACCCCATCCATAAACAAATTAAACAACCATTGAGACATCACACACCCCTGCCGCAAACCTACATTCACTGAGAACCAGTCACTTTCCTCTCTTCCTACACGTACACATGCCTTACATCCTCGATAAAAACTTTTCACTGCTTCTAACAACTTGCCTTCCACACCATATATTCTTAATACCTTCCACAGAGCATCTCTATCAACTCTATCATATGCCTTCTCCAGATCCATAAATGCTACATACAAATCCATTTGCTTTTCTAAGTATTTCTCACATACATTCTTCAAAGCAAACACCTGATCCACACATCCTCTACCACTTCTGAAACCACACTGCTCTTCCCCAGTCTGATGCTCTGTACATGCCTTCACCCTCTCAATCAATACCCTCCCATATAATTTGCCAGGAATACTCAACAAACTTATACCTCTGTAATTTGAGCACTCACTCTTATCCCCTTTGCCTTTGTACAATGGCACTATGCACGCATTCCGCCAATCCTCAGGTACCTCACCATGAGTCATTTTTATTTTTTTTTATTATACTTTGTCGCTGTCTCCCGCGTTTGCGAGGTAGCGCAAGGAAACAGACGAAAGAAATGGCCCAACCCCCCCCATACACATGTATATACATACGTCCACACACGCAAATATACATACCTACACAGCTTTCCATGGTTTACCCCAGACGCTTCACATGCCTTGATTCAATCCACTGACAGCACGCCAACCCCAGTATACCACATCGATCCAATTTACTCTATTCCTTGCCCTCCTTTCACCCTCCTGCATGTTCAGGCCCCGATCACACAAAATCTTTTTCACTCCATCTTTCCACCTCAAATCTGGTCTCCCTCTTCTCCTCGTTCCCTCCACCTCCGACACGTATATCCTCTTGGTCAATCTTTCCTCACTCATTCTCTCCATGTGCCCAAACCATTTCAAAATACCCTCTTCTGCTCTCTCAACCACGCTCTTTTTATTTCCACACATCTCTCTTACCCTTACGTTACTTACTCGATCAAACCACCTCACACCACACATTGTCCTCAAACATCTCATTTCCAGCACATCCATCCTCCTGCGCACAACTCTATCCATAGTCCACGCCTCGCAACCATACAACATTGTTGGAACCACTATTCCTTCAAACATACCCATTTTTGCTTTCCAAGATAATGTTCTCGACTTCCACACATTCTTCAAGGCTCCCAGAATTTTCGCCCCCTCCCCCACCCTATGATCCACTTCAGCTTCCATGGTTCCATCCGCTGCCATATCCACTCCCAGATATCTAAAACACTTCACTTCCTCCAGTTTTTCTCCATTCAAACTCACCTCCCAATTGACTTGACCCTCAACCCTACTGTACCTAATAACCTTGCTCTTATTCACATTTACTCTTTACTTTCTTCTTTCACACACTTTACCAAACTCAGTCACCAGCTTCTGCAGTTTCTCACATGAATCAGCCACCAGCACTGTATCATCAGCGAACAACAACTGACTCACTTCCCAAGCTCTCTCATCCCCAACAGACTTCATACTTGCCCCTCTTTCCAAAACTCTTGCATTCACCTCCCTAACAACCCCATCCATAAACAAATTAAACAACCATGGAGACATCACACACCCCTGCCGCAAACCTACATTCACTGAGAACCAATCACTTTCCTCTCTTCCTACACGTACACATGCCTTACATCCTCGATAAAAACTTTTCACTGCTTCTAACAACTTGCCTCCCACACCATATATTCTTAATACCTTCCACAGAGCATCTCTATCAACTCTATCATATGCCTTCTCCAGATCCATAAATGCTACATACAAATCCATTTGCTTTTCTAAGTATTTCTCACATACATTCTTCAAAGCAAACACCTGATCCACACATCCTCTACCACTTCTGAAACCACACTGCTCTTCCCCAATCTGATGCTCTGTACATGCCTTAACCCTCTCAATCAATACCCTCCCATATAATTTGCCAGGAATACTCAACAAACTTATACCTCTGTAATTTGAGCACTCACTCTTATCTCCTTTGCCTTTGTACAATGGCACTATGCACGCATTCCGCCAATCCTCAGGTACCTCACCATGAGTTATCTTTATTTTTTTTTATTATACTTTGTCGCTGTCTCCCGCGTTTGCGAGGTAGCGCAAGGAAACAGACGAAAGAAATGGCCCAACCCCCCCCCATACACATGTATATACATACGTCCACACACGCAAATATACATACCTACACAGCTTTCCATGGTTTACCCCAGACGCTTCACATGCCTTGATTCAATCCACTGACAGCACGTCAACCCCAGTATACCACATCGCTCCAATTTACTCTATTCCTTGCCCTCCTTTCACCCTCCTGCATGTTCAGGCCCCGATCACACAAAATCTTTTTCACTCCATCTTTCCACCTCCAATTTGGTCTCCCTCTTCTCCTCGTTCCCTCCACCTCCGACACATATATCCTCTTGGTCAATCTTTCCTCACTCATTCTCTCCATGTGCCCAAACCATTTCAAAACACCCTCTTCTGCTCTCTCAACCACGCTCTTTTTATTTCCACACATCTCTCTTACCCTTACGTTACTCACTCGATCAAACCACCTCACACCACACATTGTCCTCAAACATCTCATTTCCAGCACATCCATCCTCCTGCGCACAACTCTATCCATAGCCCACGCCTCGCAACCATACAACATTGTTGGAACCACTATTCCTTCAAACATACCCAATTTTGCTTTCCGAGATAATGTTCTCGACTTCCACACATTCTTCAAGGCTCCCAGAATTTTCGCCCCCTCCCCCACCCTATGATCCACTTCCGCTTCCATGGTTCCATCTGCTGCCAGATCCACTCCCAGATATCTAAAACACTTCACTTCCTCCAGTTTTTCTCCATTCAAACTCACCTCCCAATTGACTTGACCCTCAACCCTACTGTACCTAATAACCTTGCTCTTATTCACATTTACTCTTAACTTTCTTCTTCCACACACTTTACCAAACTCAGTCACCAGCTTCTGCAGTTTCTCACATGAATCAGCCACCAGCGCTGTATCATCAGCGAACAACAACTGACTCACTTCCCAAGCTCTCTCATCCCCAACAGACTTCATATTTGCCCCTCTTTCCAAAACTCTTGCATTTACCTCCCTAACAACCCCATCCATAAACAAATTAAACAACCATGGAGACATCACACACCCCTGCCGCAAACCTACATTCACTGAGAACCAATCACTTTCCTCTCTTCCTACACGTACACATGCCTTACATCCTCGATAAAAACTTTTCACTGCTTCTAACAACTTGCCTCCCACACCATATATTCTTAATACCTTCCACAGAGCATCTCTATCAACTCTATCATATGCCTTCTCCAGATCCATAAATGCTACATACAAATCCATTTGCTTTTCTAAGTATTTCTCACATACATTCTTCAAAGCAAACACCTGATCCACACATCCTCTACCACTTCTGAAACCACACTGCTCTTCCCCAATCTGATGCTCTGTACATGCCTTCACCCTCTCAATCAATACCCTCCCATATAATTTACCAGGAATACTCAACAAACTTATACCTCTGTAATTTGAGCACTCACTCTTATCCCCTTTGCCTTTGTACAATGGCACTATGCACGCATTCCGCCAATCCTCAGGCACCTCACCATGAGTCATACATACATTAAATAACCTTACCAACCAATCAACAATACAGTCACCCCCTTTTTTAATAAATTCCACTGCAATACCATCCAAACCTGCTGCCTTGCCGGCTTTCATCTTCCGCAAAGCTTTCACTACCTCTTCTCTGTTTACCAAATCATTTCCCCTAACCCTCTCACTTTGCACACCACCTCGACCAAAACACCCTATATCTGCCACTCTATCATCAAACACATTCAACAAACCTTCAAAATACTCACTCCATCTCCTTCTCACATCACCACTACTTGTTATCACCTCCCCATTTGCGCCCTTCACTGAAGTTCCCATTTGCTCCCTTGTCTTACGCACTTTATTTACCTCCTTCCAGAACATCTTTTTATTCTCCCTAAAATTTAATGATACTCTCTCACCCCAACTCTCATTTGCCCTTTTTTTCACCTCTTGCACCTTTCTCTTGACCTCCTGTCTCTTTCTTTTATATATCTCCCACTCAATTGCATTTTTTCCCTGCAAAAATCGTCCAAATGCCTCTCTCTTCTCTTTCACTAATACTCTTACTTCTTCATCCCACCACTCACTACCCTTTCTAATCAACCCACCTCCCACTCTTCTCATGCCACAAGCATCTTTTGCGCAAGCCATCACTGATTCCCTAAATACATCCCATTCCTCCCCCACTCCCCTTACTTCCATTGTTCTCACCTTTTTCCATTCTGTACTCAGTCTCTCCTGGTACTTCCTCACACAGGTCTCCTTCCCAAGCTCACTTACTCTCACCACCCTCTTCACCCCAACATTCACTCTTCTTTTCTGAAAACCCATACAAATCTTCACCTTAGCCTCCACAAGATAATGATCAGACATCCCTCCAGTTGCACCTCTCAGCACATTAACATCCAAAAGTCTCTCTTTCGCACGCCTGTCAATTAACACGTAATCCAATAACGCTCTCTGGCCATCTCTCCTACTTACATAAGTATACTTATGTATATCTCGCTTTTTAAACCAGGTATTCCCAATCATCAGTCCTTTTTCAGCACATAAATCTACAAGCTCTTCACCATTTCCATTTACAACACTGAACACCCCATGTATACCAATTATTCCCTCAACTGCCACATTACTCACCTTTGCATTCAAATCACCCATCCCTATAACCCGGTCTCGTGCATCAAAACCACTAACACACTCATTCAGCTGCTCCCAAAACACTTGCCTCTCATGATCTTTCTTCTCATGCCCAGGTGCATATGCACCAATAATCACCCACCTCTCTCCATCAACTTTCAGTTTTACCCATATTAATCGAGAATTTACTTTCTTACATTCTATCACATACTCCCACAACTCCTGTTTCAGGAGTATTGCTACTCCTTCCCTTGCTCTTGTCCTCTCACTAACCCCTGACTTTACTCCCCAGACATTCCCAAACCACTCTTCCCCTTTACCCTTGAGCTTCGTTTCACTCAGAGCCAAAACATCCAGGTTCCTTTCCTCAAACATACTACCTATCTCTCCTTTTTTCACATCTTGGTTACATCCACACACATTTAGGCACCCCACTCTAAGCCTTCGAGGAGGATGAGCACTCCCCGCGTGACTCCTTCTTCTGTTTCCCATTTTAGAAAGTTAATACAAGGAGGGGAGGATTTCTGGCCCCCCACTCCCGTCCCCTCTAGTCGCTTTCTACGACATGCGAGGAATACGTGGGAAGTATTCTTTCACCCCTATCCCCAGGGATAATATACATATATATATACATATACACATACACACACATACACATACATACGCACATATACACACACACACACACATACCTATATATACATATGAAAAATGTAAGAAACAATTTAGAAAACTGAAACTTCTAGCTTGAAATGAATGAAAAAAAATGAATGTCACAAAATGGTTCAACCACTGTATGACCATGAGTCATACATACATTAAATAACCTTACCAACCAGTCAACAATACAGTCACCCCCTTTTTTAATAAATTCCACTGCAATACCATCCAAACCTGCTGCCTTGCCGGCTTTCATCTTCCGCAAAGCTTTTATATATATTTTTTATTTTGCTTTGTCGCTGTCTCCCGTGTTTGCAAGGTAGCGCAAGGAAACAGACGAAAGAAATGGCCCAACCCACCCCCACACACATGTATATACATACACGTCCACACACGCAAATATACATACTTATACATCTCAATGTACACATATATATACACACACAGACACATACCTATATACCCATGCACACAATTCACACTGTCTGCCTTTATTCATTCCCATCGCCACCTCACCACACATGGAATACCATCCCCATCCCCCCTCATGTGTGCGAGGTAGCGCTAGGAAAAGACAACAAAGGCCCCATTCGTTCACACTCAGTCTCTAGCTGTCATGCAATAATGCCCGAAACCACAGCTCCCTTTCCACATCCAGGCCCCACACAACTTTCCATGGTTTACCCCAGACGCTTCACATGCCCTGATTCAATCCACTGACAGCACGTCAACCCCGGTATATCACATCGATCCAATTCACTCTATTCCTTGCCCGCCTTTCACCCTCCTGCATGTTCAGGCCCCGATCACTCAAAATCTTTTTCACTCCATCTTTCCACCTCCAATTTGGTCTCCCACTTCTCCTCGTTCCCTCCACCTCCGACACATATATCCTCTAGGTCAATATTTCCTCACTCATTCTCTCCATGTGCCCAAACTATTTCAGAACACCCTCTTCTGCTCTCTCAACCACGCTCTTTTCATTTCCACACATCTCTCTTACCCTTACATTACTTACTCGATCAAACCACCTCACACCACACATTGTCCTCAAACATCTCATTTCCAGCACATCCACCCTCCTGTGCACAACTCTATGCATAGCCCACACCTCGCAACCATACAACATTGTTGGAACCACTATTCCTTCAAACATACCCATTTTTGAATTCCAAGATAATGTTCTCGACTTCCACACATTCTTCAAGGCTCCCAGAATTTTCGCCCCCTCCCCCACCCAATGATTCACTTCCGCTTCCATGGTTCCATCCGCTGCCAGATCCACTCCCACATATCTAAAACACTTTACTTCCTCCAGTTTTTCTCCATTCAAACTTACCTCCCAATTGACTTGACCCTCAACCCTACTGTACCTAATAACCTTGCTCTTATTCACATTTACTCTTAACTTTCTTCTTTCACACACTTTACCAAACTCAGTCACCAGCTTCTGCAGTTTCTCACATGAATCAGCCACCAGCGCTGTACCATCAGCGAACAACAACTGACTCACTTCCTAAGCTCTCTCATCCACAACAGACTTCATACTTGCCCCTCTTTCCTAAACTCTTGCATTCATCTCCCTAACAACCCCATCCATAATATATTATATTCTTTTATTATTTTGCTTTGTCACTGTCTCCCGCGTTAGCAAGGTAGCGCAAGGAAACAGACGAAAGAATGGCCCAACCCACCCACATACACAGGCATATACATACACGTCCACACATGCAAATATACATGCCTAAACATCAAAACGTATACATATATATATATACACACACAGACATATACATATCTACACGTGTACATAATTCATACTGTCTGCCTTTATTCATTCCCATCGCCACCCCACCACACATGTAATATCAAAAATGGGTATGTTTGAAGGAATAGTGATTCCAATAATGTTATATGGTTACGAGGTGTGGGCTATAGATGGGGTTGTGCAGAGGAGGGTGGATGTTTTGGAAATGAGGTGTTTGAGGACAATATGTGGTGTGAAGTGGTTTGATCGGGTAAGTATGGAAGGGTACGAGAGATGTGTGGTAATAAAAAGAGTGTGGTTTGGTCACATGGAGAGAATGAGTGAGGATAAATGTGTCAGAGGTGGAGGGAACGAGGAGAAGTGGGAAACCAAATTGGAGGTGGAGGGATGGAGTGAAAAAGATTTTGAGTGTTTGGGGCCTGAACAGGCAGGAGGGTGAAAGGCGTGCAAGGAATACAGTAAATTGGAACAATGTGGTATACTGGGGTGGACATGCTGTCAATGGACTGAACCAGGGCATGTGCAGCATCTGGGGTAAACCATGGAAAGTTTTGTGGGGCCTGGATGTGGAATGGGAGCTATGGTTTCGGTGCATTATACATGACAGCCAGAAACTGAGTGTGAACGATTGTGGCCTTTGTCTTTTCCTAGCGCTACCTCGAGCACGTGTGGGGGGGAACGGGGCGTCATTTCATGTGTGGCAGGGTGGCAACGGGAATGAATAAAGGCAGCAAGTATGAATTATGTACATGTGTGTATATATGTATAAGTCTGTGTATGTATATATATATGTATACGTTGAAATGTATAGGTATGTATATGTGCATGTGTGGACATGTATGTGTATACATGTGAATGTGGGTGGGTTGGGCCATTCTTTCATCTGTTTCCTTGCACTACCTCACTAACCTCGCTATCGCGAGAGACAGCGACAAAGTATAACAATAAATAAATAAATATATATCATACTTACTTTATTATACTTTGTCCCTGTCTCCCACATTAGCGAGGCCCAACCCACCCACATACACATGTATATACATACTCGTCCACACAAGCACATATACATACCTATACATTTCAAGGTATACATATATATATATATATATATATATATATATATATATATATATATATATATATATATATATATACATACACAGACTTATACATAGTATGATAGTATGAAGGTGAAATCGCACTTCAGAAAGAGTTCATATCATTTTATTTAACAGGTAATTTTTCCATACATGTGGCACAACATGTTTCATGTACACAATCCACCTCATCATATGCTAGTACTTAATAAAATCATTTAAATCCCAACATCACACTTGGTTCCTGCCATACAACACCAATCTATCTAGGCCTAGCACTGTCAGCTATGTCTGGATGTAACCCTTGTAAGGGAGAGTGATTAAGGAGGGTCAGGTTGTGGGGGTTGACCTGGGTAGTTGAGAGTGTCAGAACAACTTTTTTTATGTTTTCATGCTGAAAAAGTGTTTTTCACACAGCCTTCTATATACCTACAATCAGTCTCTGAAGTCCCTTAGTTGAAAGAGATATAATACCTATAGCTTCAGACAGAGACATGAATCAAACATAAATATGAAGAAATTTAAAGCATCTTATGATATCAGCCACCTATCTACATTACCTGCAGTTTACTTTCCATTTACTTCTACTACTCCATGTAACTCACAACAAACTTCCTATAAAATTGCTTTTTAATACTAGTACTAACTTGCAATTCTGGCATGTCCACTTCTCCTTCTCATTAGTTCTTTTTTTCACAGCAGTCTGAGCAAGATCGCCTGTCCCAAGAAATGACCACCGATGCACTCCAGTTATGGGATGTGACGACTGTAAAAAAGAATTAAATAAGAATAATCATGACCACATTCATGAAAGAAATATTCATGCATTCAAATATATCATTTTCAGTCTATTCTATTGCAATGACCTATTGATGCAAGGCATGATGTACAGCATTTTCTTTATAAAGGCTAACAGGGCATGGGCTAAAGTATGTAATCTAAAAATGTGAAATAAGTTTACAAAAAATAAAACAGGAAGTGTTATAGGAAGAGGGAAAGATAAAAGAAAATTGAATAGTTTCACTGAACATGGAAAGGAAAAGTTATTATAACCAATCCTCATTGTTGTTGGTCTCCATACAAATATTAAGCATAGAAGCACTCCATTGTGCACCATATGTTCAGGTTTTAGGGGCTGGAACACAAACAGAAGCCCATCAGAGCAATGGCTAAAATATTACCTGTAAAAATTATGGTAAATGGAAAGGGATGGCTGAAGAAAGGTGACACTATGAGAGGTCATACGGCTTTTGATCCCACTCTGGCTAAATTAGAGATGGAAGAACAGCTACTCCATATAAACGAGCAGGGCCCCATACTGAGGCTAAATAGATCCCTGTACATGTGGAGAAGCTGATTACAAGAAATATTATTCTAACACCAATAGCCCTATCTTTTGTAAAGATTTTGTGATAATTATTATGTTGGGTTTTCAGGATACAGTACAGGATGTGCTTATGCCTAATATGTTTTCTATTCATGCAAGGTTAAATTGTAGTGTTTTGAATGCATTGTAAGAAACAAATAAAATGTGAAAAGAAGAATAATTGGATTTTGCATTCATGCACTGATGAATCCAACCAGTTTCATATTTCCTTAATTGGAGATGCAGCACAAGTCTGAATAAGGAAAGGAAATATATTCAGTAAACAGATAACAAATGAGTATCAAAGAGAGAGAAAGAAAATCAAGTTGAAAAATACAAAATAGAATCATTGGCATATGAATGAATAGGGTTACAGGCTGAAGAAAGAGCATAGATGATAGTACAGAATCCTGAGGGATGCAACCGATGACAGGAAAAAAGCAAGAAGTCACTTCATTTGTCACTACTAAGATGGATTGAGCAGAGATGAAACTATTCATCAAAGAACAGAAGGAAAAAAAGCCAGAAAAATGAGGTTTAATGATTAAAGACCTAAGCATCATCTTTTCAAAAGCTTTAGAGACATCAAAAGGTTTGCCAAAATTAGATTTTTTAGGAAAGGAAAGAACTAAGCGTACCTCACCAGGATAAAATGAAAGGCATACTGATGATCTGAAAGATGGGATAAATATTCAAAGTATTTAAGAGAATGAGATTCAAGGAGATTCTCAAAGACTTTGAAGACAGCTCAAATAAGAGTGAAGAGGCAATAGTGACGGGCTGTTTGATGTCCCCATTGTTGTTCCCTAACGATACAGCACTGGTGGCTGATTTGGGCAAGAAACTGCAGAGGTTCTGAGTTTGGTAAACTGTGTGAAAGAAGAAAGTTGAGAGTAAATGTGAATAAGAGCAAGGCTATTAGATTCATTAGGGTTGAGGGACAAGTCAATTGGGAGGTACGTTTGAATGGAGAAAAAAAGAAGGAAAAGAAGTGTTTTAAATATCTGGGAGTGGACTTAGCAGCAGGTGGAGCAAATGGAAAAGGGAGTGAGTCACACAATGGCGGAGGAGGCAAAGGTTCTGGGAGCATTGAAGAAAGTGTGGAAGGCAGGAACTTTATCTCAGAGAGAAAGAATGGGTTTGTTTGAAGGAACATTGTTATATGGTTGCAAGGCATGGGCTATAGATAGGATTATGCGGAGGAGGGTGAATGTGATGGAAATTAAATGTGTGAGGTGGTTTGATCAAGTAAATAATGAAAGGGTAAAAGAGATATGTGGTATTAGGAAGAATGTGGTTGAGAGAGCAGAAGAAGGTGTGTTGAAATGGTTTGGATACATGGACAGAATGAGTGAGGAAAGATTGACAAGGAGGATATGTGTCAGAGGTGGAGGGAAGGAGGAGAAGTGGGAGACCAAATTGGAGGTGGAAGGATGAAGTGAAAAAGATTTTGAGCAATCGTCCAAATGCCTCTCTCTTCTCTTTCACTAACAATCTTACTTCTTCATCCCACCACTCACTACCCTTTCTAATCTGCCCACCTCCCACCTTTCTCATGCCACAAGCATCTTTTGCGCAAGCCATCACTGCTTCCCTAAATACATCCCATTCCTCCCCCACTCCCCTTACGTCATTTGCTCCCACCTTTTTCCATTCTGCACTCAATCTCTCCTCATACTTCCTCACACAGGTCTCCTTTCCAAGCTCACTTACTCTCACCACTCTCTTCACCCCAACATTCTCTCTTCTTTTCTGAAAACCTTTACATATCTTCACCTTCACCTCCACAAGATAATGATCAGACATCCCTCCAGTTACCCCTCTCAGCACATTAACATCCAAAAGTCTCTTTTTCACGCGCCTATCAATCAGCACGTAATCCAATAACACTCTGTCTATCTCTTCTGCTTATATACGCATACTATATATCATTTCTTTTCATCTATTACACTCTGACGCTGTCTCCCACTTTAGTGAGGTAGCGCAAGGAAACAGACAAAAGAATGGCCCAACCCACCCACTTCACCATGAGCCATACATACATTGAATATCCTCACCACCCAGTCCACAACACAGTCATCAGGTTTTTTAATAAATTCCATATATATATATCTATGTATTTATCATACCTTGTCGCTGTCTCCTGCGTTAGCGAGGTAGCGCAAGGAAACAGACGAAAGAACGGCCCAACCCACCCACATACACATGTATATACATACACATCCACACACGTACATATACATACCTATACATACACAGACATATACATATAAACACATGTACAAAATTCATACTTACTGCCTTTATTCATTCCTGTCGCCACCTTGCCACACATAAAATGACCCGCATGCACATGAGGTAGCGCTAGGAAAAGACAATAAAGGCCACATTCATTCACACTCAGTCTCTAGCTGTCATTTATAATGCACCGAAACCACAGCTCCCTTTCCACATCCAGGCCCCACAAAACTTTCCATGTTTACCCCAGACGCTTCACATACCCTGGTTCAATCCATTGACAGCACATCCACCCCAGTATACCACATCGTTCCAATTCACTCTATTCCTTGCACGCCTTTCACCCTCCTGCATGTTCAGGCCCTGATCACTCAAAATCTTTTTCACTCCATCTTTCCACCTCCAATTTGATCTCCCACCTCTCCTCATTCCCTCCATCTCTGACTCATATATCCTCTTTGGCAATCTTTCCTCACTCATTCTCTCCATGTGACCAAACCATTTCAAAACACCCTCTTCTGCTCTCCCAACCACACTCTTTTTATTACCAGTCATACATACATACCACATATGTCGGTTTGCAGCAGGGGTGCGTGATGTCTCCAAGGTTGTTTAATTTGTTTATGGATGGAGTTGTTAGGGAGGTGAATGCAAGAGTTTTGGAAACAGGGGCAAGTGTGCAGTCTGTTGTGGATGAGAGAGTTTGGAAAGTAAGTTGTTGTTCGCTGATGATACAGCGCTGTTGGCTGATTCGGGTGAGAAACTGCAGAAGCTGGTGACTATGTTTGGTAAAGCATGTGAAAGAAGAAAGCTGAGAGTAAATGTAAATAAGAGCAAGGTTATTAGGTACAGTAGGGTTGAGGGACAAGTCAATTGGGAGGTAAGTTTGAATGTAGAGAAACTGGAGGAAGTGAAGTGTTTTAGATATCTGGGAGTGGATCTGGCACCGGATGGAACCTTGGAAGTGGAATTGAGTCACAGGGTGGGGGAGGGGGGCGAAAGTTTTGGGAGCATTGAAAAATGTGTGCAAGGCGAGAACATTATCTCAGAAAGCAAAAATGGGTATGTTTGAAGGAATAGTGGTTCCAACAATGTTATATGGTTGCGAGGCGTGGGCTATAGATAGAGTTGTGCGGAGGAGGGTGGATGTGTTGGAAAAGTGAGTGCTCAAATTACAGTGGTACAAGTTTGTTGAGTATTCCTGGGAAATTATATGGGAGGTTATTGATTGAGAGGGTGAAGGCATGTACAGAGCATCAGACTGGGGAAGAGCAGTGTGGTTTCAGAAGTGGTAGAGGATGTGTGGATAAGATGTTTACTTTGAAGAATGTATGTGAGAAATATTTAGAAAAGCAAATGGATTTGTATGTAGCATTTATGGATCTAGAGAAGGCATATGATAGAGTTGATAGAGATACTATGTGGAAGGTATTACGAATATATGGTGTGGGAGGTAAACTGTTAGAAGCTGTGAAAAGTTTTTATCAAGGATGTAAGGCATGTGTACGTCTAGGGAGAGAGGAAAGTGATTGGTTCACAGTGAATGTTGGTTTGCGGCAGGGGTGTGTGATGTCTTCATGGTTGTTTAATTTGTTTATGGATGGGGTTGTTAGGGAGGTGAATGCAAGAGTTTTGGAAAGAGGGGCAAGTATGCAGTCTGTTGTGGATGAAAGAGCTTTGGAAGTAAATCAGTTGTTGTTCGCTGATGATACAACGCTGGTGGCTCATTCGGGTGAGAAACTGCAGAAGTTGGTGACTGAGTTTGGTAAAGTGTGTGAAAGAAGAAAGCTGAGAGTAAATGTCAATAAGAGCAAGGTTATTAGGTACAGTAGGGTTGAGGGACAAGTCAAATGGAGGTAAGTTTGAATGGAGAGTAACTGGAGGAAGTGAAGTGTTTTAGATATCTGGGAGTAGATATGGCAGCGGATGGAACCTTGGAAATGGAAGTGAATCATACGGTCGGGAAAGGGGGCAAAAGTTCTGGGAGCATTGAAAAATGTGTGGAAGTTGAGAACGTTATCTTGGAAAGCAAAAATGGGTATGTTTGAAAGAATAGTGCTTCCAACAATGTTATGTGGTTGCGAGGCGTGGGTTATAGATAGTGTTGTGCAGAGGAAGGTGGATGTGTTGGAAATGAGATGTTTGAGGACAATATGTGGTGTGAGGTGGTTTGCTCGAGTAAGTAATGAAAGGGTAAGAGAGATGTATGGTAATAAAAAGAGTGTGGTTGAGAGAGCAGAAGAGGGTGTTTTGAAATGGTTTGGTCACATGAAGAGAATGAGTGAGGAATGATTGACAAAGAGGATATATGTCTCAGGTGGAGGGAACAAGGAGAAGTGGGAGACCAAATTGGAGGTGGAAAGATGGAGTGAAAAAGATTTTGAGTGATCTGGGCCTGAACATGCAGTTGGGTGAAAGGTGTGCAAGGAATAAAGTGAATTGGAACGATGTGGTATATCGGGGTCGACGTGCTGTCAATGGATTGAACCAGGGCATGTGAAGTGTCTGGGGTAAACCATGGAAAGCTTTGTGGGGCCTGGATGTGGAAAGGGAGCTGTGGTTTCAGTGCATTATACATGAAAGCTAGAGACTGAGTGTGAACGAATGTAGCCTTTGTTGTCTCTTTCCTAACACTGCCTTGCGCACATGTGGGGGGAAGGGGTTGTCATTTCATGTGTGGCAGGGTGGCGACAGGAATGAATAAGGGCAGACAGTATGAATTATGTACATGGGTATATACATATATGTCTGTGTGTGTATATATATATGTATACATTGAGATGTATAGATATGTATATATTTTTCTACGGCTCCATCCGCTGCCAAATCCACTCCCAGATATCTAATACACTTCACTTCCTCCAGTTTCTCTCCATTCAAACTTACCTCCCATTTGACTTGTCCCTCATCCCTACTGTACCAAATAACCTTGCTCTTATTCACATTTACTCTCAGCTTTCTTCTTTCACACACTTTACCAAACTCAGTCACCAACTTCTGCAGTTTCTCACATGAATCAACCACCAGCGCTGTATCATCAGCGAACAACAACTGACTCACTTCCCAAGCTCTCTCATCCACAACAGACTGCATACTTGCCCCTCTTTCCAAAACTCTTGCATTCACCTCCCTAACAACCCCATCCATAAACAAATTAAACAACCGTGGAGACATCACGCACCCCTGCCACACCCCAACATTCACTGAGAAACAATCACTTTCCTCTCTTCCTACACGTACACATGCCTTACATCCTCAATGAAAACTTTTCACAGCTTATAACAACTTACCTCCCACACCATATATTCTTATTACCTTCCACAGAGCATCTCTATCAACTCTATCATATGCCTTCTCCAGATCCATAAATGCTACATATATAAATATGAATATATGTATATAATCATAAATCTAATGACTATTATGAATATGCACTTAATGACACTTAACATAATAGAGGGAGAAAAAACTGAGGCAATTTCAGGCAATTTCTAATTCAGAAATAAATCAGCACCAGAACCTAAAAGAATCCTTGCCAGACTTCTGGAAAAAGAAGAAAACAATAGCCAAACCCCTTAGAATTCTACTGAGACAACCACTGACCAATTTGGCAAGGAAGATATACGCAAAACTGCTTACATACCACCAGTACAAAAGAGGGATCCAAGTTGCTGCCAGAACAGTCTACCAGTATGCCTAATATCACATGTAATCAAAATGTTTGAGAAAGTAATAAAGAAATGCATAATGAAAAATCTTATAGACAACAATCTCAAAAAAGAAAGCAAGCACAGTTTTGTACCAGGAAAAGCATACAGACACAATTACTTGCACACTTTGACATACATGAATGCATATGAAAGGGAAAAAATGGATACTGTTTTCCTAAATTTTGTAAAAGCAACTGAAAAAGTTAATCAGGAAAGTAGTAAAAATGATGTTAAAGAATGTCTAACCAACAGAAAATTAAAAGTCCAGTGAATTCATGTTTATCTGTGACTCGTCTAATCAGAAAATCTACAACAATGGCACTGTTCAATTTTTCTCTGTATGAAAACCCAAAACAACAACACTATCAAACTGTTCCCCTTGAGAAATCATCTGCACAGACGACACTTAATTCTACGACTCATAAAAAAATTTCCTTTAAAATCCCATGAGACAGCAATAGGATGATGTTCCTTACCTCTTCCTCCAGACCTGTTTTAACACAATATCAATTAGGATATGTTCTATACTCTTCCCCAGACCAACTTTTTGCACTGCTAGATGCATTACAAATATGATATTCATATATCAATCACTTAGGAGCTCTCTCTCCTTATAGCACAAAAGGTAATTACAGAGACAGTTTGTTTTGATTTGTAATAGCAAAAATTTCTTAAGTGCATTGTTGCCAGCCAGAGTTTTCTCATAAATTATCATTCTGAAACTCTGGAACTGCTGTATCATCAGTTCACAAGATTTCATTATATTGTACTGTATTGTATCTTAATTACTATCAATTTACACCACACGGTTTTCCATACATTATAAAAATGAGATTAATACAGGTAGTTCCTGTATCAAACATGTATTTCAATCCTCAACTTTTTGGCTAACCTACAAGGGCAAACAATGTGGCACTCGCAATGTTTCCTTGTCCATGCATCTAGAATTACAGCAAATGACAAAGGCACTGCAATCTTCCTATGCTCTCCTCCACTTTTTGAGTGTTGACTTAAAACCAATGCGTTCATGCGGTTATAATATATGAAGGCCTATTGATAAATGCAAAGTGATTTATCTATATAGTAGATAAGCATCAATGTATTTAAGCAACACATAGAGCAGCATATAAGAGAAAGTTATTCATAATTCATTTATCATATTTGATCGCCTTTTCCCACATCAGTGAGGTAGCTCCAGGAAATAGATGAAGATAGACCCATCCACTCATATACACACACATATACATACACACTCATACACATACATATACATATCAACATATACCCATATGCATATATATACATATATACACATGTACGTATTCATGCTCACTTGCCTTCATCAATTCCTGATGCCACCCCATCTCAGAGGAAACAGCATCGCCATCCCCTGCATCAGCGAGGTAGCACCAGGAAAACACACAAAATACTCCTCAGGAACATATGGACACCATTATATCTAAAGTTGGCTTCAAAGTAATTTCATTCAGATTAACACCATATAAGGAAAACATATAATAAATTTATCAAGAAGCTCCTGTACATTTTCAAGTATGGCAATTAATAATTGTATTGTTCTGTGGTGATACATCATGTTTATTTATTTATTTATTTATTTTTTTGCTTTGTCGCTGTCTCCCGCGTTTGCGACGTGGCGCAAGGAAACAGACGAAGAAATGGCCCAACCCACCCCCATACACATGTATATACATACGTCCATACACGCAAAATATACATACCTACACAGCTTTCCATGGTTTACCCCAGACGCTTCACATGCCCTAATTCAATCCACTGACAGCACGTCAACCTCGGTATACCACATCGATCCAATTCACTCTATTCCTTGCCCTCCTTTCACCCTCCTGCATGTTCAGGCCCCGATCACACAAAATCTTTTTCACTCCATCTTTCCACCTACAATTTGGTCTCCCACTTCTCCTCGTTCCCTCCACCTCCGACACATATATCCTCTTGGTCAACCTTTCCTCACTCATTCTCTCCATGTGCCCAAACCATTTCAAAACACCCTCTTCTGCTCTCTCAACCACGCTCTTTTTATTTCCACACATCTCTCTTACCCTTACGTTACTTACTCGATCAAACCACCTCACACCACACATTGTCCTCAAACATCTCATTTCCAGCACATCCATCCTCCTGCGCACAACGATATCCATAGCCCACGCCTCGCAACCATACAACATTGTTGGAACCACTATTCCTTCAAACATACCCATTTTTGCTTTCCGAGATAATGTTCTCGACTTCCACACATTCTTCAAGGCTCCCAGAATTTTCGCCCCCTCCCCCACCCTATGATCCACTTCCGCTTCCATGGTTCCATCCGCTGCCAGATCCACTCCCACATATCTAAAACACTTTACTTCCTCCAGTTTTTCTCCATTCAAACTTACCTCCCAATTGACTTGACCCCCAACCCTACTGTACCTAATAACCTTGCTCTTATTCACATTTACTCTTAACTTTCTTCTTTCACACACTTTACCAAACTCAGTCACCAGCTTCTGCAGTTTCTCACATGAATCAGCCACCAGCACTGTATCATCAGCGAACAACAACTGACTCACTTCCCAAGCTCTCTCATCCCCAACAGACTTCATACTTGCCCCTCTTTCCAAAACTCTTGCATTCACCTCCCTAACAACCCCATCCATAAACAAATTAAACAACCATGGAGACATCACACACCCCTGCCGCAAACCTACATTCACTGAGAACCAATCACTTTCCTCTCTTCCTACACGTACACATGCCTTACATCCTCGATAAAAACTTTTCACTGCTTCTAACAACTTGCCTCCCACACCATATATTCTTAATACCTTCCACAGAGCATATTTATTATCTTTCTAAATTTCCCAATAGTCAGTTTTTATTCACTTTCATATCTGGAAAATTAGTATGACCAACACCATCAAAGGTCCCTACGATGCCAGTTAATGGGGAGTCTACTAAAGTTGCAAACATAAACAAGATTGTTAAAGAGGATGTTCTTTCAGGTGTCCCACAGTATCCTTTATACTATTTGTAAGCAAGATATGTGACTGATAAGAATGTAAACTATGTAAACTTGAGTATGGCTACATGTTTTGCAGATGATATGAGTGCACATTATAACAGGAGAAAATGAATATCAAAGAAAAATTGCAAAGATCTGATTAATATATACAAATTGGCCAAAAAAAATTCTAACACATTTCAACAAAAGAGAAATTCAACAAATAGGTCATGGGACAATCAACCAAGTGACATAAATGTCCTATGGTCACCAGTTAAGCAGACTGAAATAAACCAAACTGAGATGATTCAAAAACACTTTATAATCTAAATCAATGGACTAGAGCATATGAGACATCATAAAAGACAGAAGTTGAACAATACAGTCCAGAGAGACTAAATGATATTTCATTTATATTTCTATTATACTGTGTCGCTGTCTCCCACGTTAGCGAGGTAGCACAAGGAAATAGACAAAGAATGGCCCAACCCACCCACATGCACATGTATATACATAAATGCCCACAAACGCACATATACATACCTATACATTTCAACGTATACATACATAAACATACAGACATATACATATGTACACTTGTACATATTCATACTTGCTGCCTTCATCCATTCTCATCGCCACCCTGCCACACATGAAATGGCACCGGTGCCCCTCCCATGCGCAGATGCGAGGTAGCGCTAGGAAAAGATACCAAAGGCCACATTTGTTCACACTCAGACTCTAGCTGTCATATGCACCAAAACCACAGCTCTCTTTCCACATCTAGGCCCCACAAAACTTTCCAAGGTTTACCCCAGACACTTCACATGCCCTAGTTCAATCCAGTGACAGCACGTCAACCCCAGTACACAACATCGTTCCTATTCACTCTATTCCTTGCATGCCTTTCACCCTCCAGTATGCTCAGGCCCCGATAGCTTAAAATCTTTTTCACTTCATCTTTCCATCTCCAACTTGGTCTCCCACTTCTCATTCTCTCCACCTCTGACACACATATCCTCTTTGTCAATCTTTCCCCACTCATTCTCTCCATGTGACCAAACCATTTCAAAACACCCTCTTCTGCTCTCTCAACCACACTCTTTTAATTACCACACATCTTTCTTACCCTTTCATTACTTACTCAATCAAACCACCTCACACCACATATTGTCTTCAAACATCTGATTTCCAACACATCCACCCTCCTCCACACAACCCTATCTATAGCCCATGCCTTGCAACCATATAACATTGTTGGAACCACTATTCCTTCAAACATACCCATTTTTGCTCTCCGAGATAATGTTCTCGCTTTCCACACATTCTTCAACGCTCCCACAACCTTCGCCCCCTCCCCCGCCCTGTGACTCACTTCCGCTGCTAAATCCACTCCCAGATATCTAAAACACTTCACTTCTTCCAGTTTTCTCCATTCAAACTTACCTCCCAACTGACTTGTCTCCCAACCCTGCTGAATATAATAACCTTGCTCTTATTCACATTTACTCTTAGCTTTCTTCTTTCACACACAGAATGATATATAATAATACATACCTAGCAACAAATAGAAGGAATTAAAAGCAACACACTAGGCATGAAAGCAACTCACTAAGGTAGATAAATAATCATCAGATCAAGTGTACTACCTGGAAATGTACTAAAAAGGCACCAGACAAAAATATATGAATAACCAGTGAGGAAGCTGGAATTATCATTTAATGCCATACCAGGAGAACTAAGAAATGTACATAGAGTTACCACAGAAACATTAAAAAGAAAGTTTGACTCATAGTTGAAAACAATACCAGACGAGTCGAGAATTGAGTATTATTCAAGACGGGTAGCAGCTCAAAAAAGAGCATCAAACAAAAAGCAAGATATGAGATAAATAGAAGTGGCAGATAAGAAAAACAGGACAATACAACAATCAAGCATTGCAGTAAGTGCCAAGTGCTGGTCTTTGCAAAATCTCTTAGTATGTATTTGTAGGATGGTAGTTAACATCACAAATTCTGCTTTCCAAAAGCTTGGGATGTTGCACAGTATTTTCTATTCTTTTGTGTCATTTCCTGTATTAGCAAGGTACCATCAGGAACAGATGAAGATTAGTCCTGCTTCCTCACATTCACTCCCTAGCTGTCATGTAAATTGTACCAGAACCAGAGCCCTCTGTCCTCAGATGAGCCCACAAGCCTTTCTGAGGTTTTCCCTGACCACTTCATATGACCTGGTTTCACATATAGATTCTGAGCCTAAAATAGTAATAGGGAAATGCCTTGAAATCAGTCCATACAGCTACATCACATATTCAACTGTATTTCTATGAATTAGAAGATATTTTATTTATCTATCTGTTTCCCTCGGTGGATTGGGAGCCTAAAATGAATCAGGGTAATACTTAGAAAGAGGCCCATATAACATCATGGAAAGTGTGGTGATGAAATGAGAAAGGTGGTAAAAGCCTTGCTTAAGATGAAATGTGGCAAGGTGGCTGGAGTGGATGGCATTATAAGTGAATTTCTTAATGAATAGGGTGACTATGCTGCTGATTGGTTTGTTAGGATTTTCAGTGTATGTATGGAGCATGGAGATGCCTGAGCCCTGGCAGAATGCATGAATAGTACCACTATATAAAGGCAAGGAGGACAAAGGTGAATGTTCATCTACTGAGGTAAGAGTTTGTTGAGTTTACCTGACAAGATGTAGTAGGAGAGTGGTGATTGAGAAGGTGAAGGTATGTACAGAGCATCATACTGAGGAGGAACAATATGGTTTCAGAAATGGTAATGGATGTCTGGATCAGGAGTTTGCTTTAAAGAATATGTATAAGAAATACAGAGAAGGATTTGTATGTGGCATTCATGGATCTGGAAAAAGCTCATGATAGGGTTTAAAGAGCTGACTTGCAAAAGGTCCTACGAATATATGGTAAAGGAGAGTTTCATGAAATAGTGAGAAGTTTTTATCAAGGGTGTAAGGCATGTGAGCAAGTAGGAAGAGAGGACATTTAATCTGCAGTAGATGGGTATCTGGTGACACCATGGTTGTTTAATGTGTTTACTGATGGGGTGGTGAGGGAGGTAAAGGCAAGATTCTTGGAGAAAGGGCAGATATGCACTCTGTGGGAGAGGGTGAGTCAGTTGTTTGCTGATGACACAGCACTGATGGCAGATTCAAGTGAGAAGCTGAAAAGTTGCTGACTGAGTTAGGAAGTATGTGAAAGGTGAAGATGAGAGTAAATGTGAATAATCCATCTATCTATCTACCTATCTATATCTTTGATGCCTGTTCCCTTTGGGAACTCCCATCAGAAGTGGAGTTGGAAGGATGAAGTTGGAAAGACTACCCTTTGAATGATGAGGGATGGAACATGCTGGAGTGTTAAAGGCATGCATGGGATAGAGTAAACTGGAATGATGTGGTAAGCTGGGGTCAACATGCTGTGAGAGGACTGAACCAGGGAATGTGATGCAGCCAGGGAAAACCATGGAAAGGTTTGTGAGGCCTGTGGATTGGGGTCTATGTTTCAATGCATTGCATGTGACAGCAAGTGAAGGGATATGAGTAAATGCGGCTTTTTTCTTTTTTGTCTGCTCTTGGTGCTACCTCACTAACACAGGAAACAGTGAAAAAGTATAAACAAAAAAATACACAGCAGTCATGATTGAAATTCTTTTACGACTTTGCATGTATCTTTATTATAAACCTGTTTTTAGAAATTTCGCAGTCAGTTTTTCGATAATTCATTGCTGATCAGTGACTGCCAGAAGATATGAATCCCTAAGTGAGCATACTTAGTGGGCAAATTCAAACTCTTGTCTAAAGAGAACTCTCACATCATCCTCAGCCCAGGGTTTACATTTGGTACTGGTGGAAAATGCAAAGCGGCTTGAGCAGGAGGAGGAGGAGGCAGCAGTTGAGGATGACCCAACACCAAAGGAATAGATCAGCTGGATGAATGCTGGCCTTCAACTGCTCATGTTTCACATGAATGAAGCAAAAACACTCACTATGGAGATGGATCATGGTATGGAAGTAATGGACAACATCCATCGGTACAGCAGTACTCTAAACAGACTCTTGGACAAGGCCTTGGCACCTCAGAAGCAGAGGGCTATCACCTCATACCTGCACTTTAACAAAGGTTAGTTAGTTTTTTATAGTTTTGAAATTTGTGAAGTGGGAGATATAAGAAGTATCCAATAAAAAATAAACAAAAACTGACTGGATTAGTCTCTGTCTAAATATGTTATGTACATAGGTAAATGTCTGGTTGAGCATTCAAAAGATGAACACCTTGACTAAATTTGTCTTTTTCTTTACTGCGGTTGCCACAGCATGAGCTGGTTGTGGTGGTAGTACTGCTGAGTCCAGTGAAGCTTCATCCTCAAAGTTTGATGCATACAACTCAGCAAGTGAAGATGTGTGAGGTGCTGGTATAGCTGCTGCAGTTTTGAAATAAGTGAAATAGGTATAAGCAGTGTCCGATAGGAAAATGAACAAAAACGATTCACTAAATACGTGTCTCTCCTTACTGGAGGTAGCGCTAGGAGAGCTGGTCCTGCTATTGCTGATGATAATGATGGTGGTGGTGGTGCTCCTGACAGTGAGTCCAGTGGAGTTTCTTCTCCTCAAGAGTTTGGTGGATTCAGCTCCTCAGATAGAGGTGTGTGAGTTGCTGCACTGATGCCACTTACTGTAACTTCTGGTAAGTTTAACTTGTGATACATAAATAAGAGTTTACATTAAAATAACCCAGTGTCGTCAAGTGAATAAATAAGCTGCCAAACTACTTCTAGTTAACAATGAAAAAAGTATGATTTTTGGCAAAAGAATATTAGATTAAAAAAATTCTATTTTCTCTTTACAGCAATATGAGAGTTTTCCATGTCTAAGCAGTGCCATGAACCACCAGTGAGACAGCCATTACTCAAATGTAGTTTCACACTGCTTAGCCTACTTCTAACAAATATTGGAATATTAGTGTTACCCAGAGAGTGCTTTGTGAGAATAGATGGAGCTTTTTATATATTGTAGAACTCTTCTTACTGAAATCTGACTAATTACTTGTTGTAAATGTTAATACTGAAGAGCCAGTGGATTTGTGTACGGAAAAAGGACTGATGATTGGGAATATCTAGTTTAAAAAGAGACATACACAAGTATACGTATGTGAGTAGGAGAGATGGTCAAAGGGCATTACTGGAGTACGTGTTAATGGATAGGCGTGTATAAGACAGACTTCTGGATGTTAACATGCTGCGAGGGGCAGCTGGAGGGATGTCTGATCACTATCTTGTGGAGGCAAAGGTGAAGATTTATAGAGGTTTCCAGAAAAGAGGAAAGAATGTCGGTGAGACGTTCACTCGGAACCAACCACTTTCCTCTCTGCCTACTCATACACATGCCTTACATCCTTGGTAAAAGCTTTTCACAGCTTCTAGCAACTTACCTTCCATACCATACACTCTTAATACCTTCCACAAAGCATCTCTATCAACTCTTTCATATGCCTTCTCCAGATCCATAATGCTACAAACAAATCCATCTGTTTTTCTAAGTATTTCTCACATACATTCTTAAAAGCAAACACCTGATCCACACATCCTCTACCACTTCTGAAACCACACTGCTCTTCCCCAGTCTAATACTCTGTACATGCCTTTACTCTCTCAATCAATACCCTCCCATATAATTTCCCAGGAATACTCAACAAATTTATACCTCTGTAATCTGAACATTCACCTAGATCCCCTTTGCCTTTGTACAATGGGACTATGCATACACTCCGCCAATCCTTAGGCACTTCACCATGAACCATATATACACTGAATATCCTTAACAACCAGTCAATTCCACTGCAATACCATCCAAACCCGCCGCCTTGCCGGCTTTCATCTTCCTCAAAGCTTTCACTACCTCTTCTCTGTTTACCAAACCATTCTCCCTGACCCTCTCACTTCGCACACCACCTCAACCAAAACGCCCGATAAATACATATATCTATTTATTATACTTAGTTATCCCTGGGGATAGGGGAGAAAGAATTCTTCCCACGTATTCCCTGCGTGTCATAGAAGGCGACTAAAAGGGAAGGGAGCGAGGGGCTGGAAATCCTCCCCTCTCGTTTTTTTTTTTCATTTTTAATTTTCCAAAGGAAGGAACAGAGAAGGGGCCGGGTGAGGATGTTTCCTCAGAGGCCCAGTCCTCTGTTCTTAATGCTACCTCGCTGACGCGGGAAATGGCGAATAGTATTTATTTATTATTTATTTTGCTTTGTCGCTGTCTCCCGCGTTAGCGAGGTAGCGCAAGGAAACAGACGAAAGAATGGCCCAACCCGCCCACATACACATGTACATACATACATGTCCACACACGCACAATATACATACCTATACATCTCAATGTATACATATATATACACACACAGACATATACATATATACACATGTACATAATTCATACTGTCTGCCTTTATTTGTTCCCATCGCCACCTCGCCACACAGGGAATAACAACCCCCTCCCCCCTCATGTGTGCGAGGTAACGCTAGGAAAAACACCAAAGGCCCCATTCGTTCACACTCAGTCTCTAGCTGTCATGTAATAATGCACCGAAACCACAGCTCCCTTTCCACATCCAGGCCCCACACGCTTTGCATGGTTTACCCCAGACGCTTCACATGCCCTGGTTCAATCCACTGACAGCACGTCGAACCCGGTATACCGCATCTTTCCAATTCACTCTATTCCTTACACGCCTTTCACCCTCCTGCATGTTCAGGCCCCGATCACTCAAAATCTTTTTCACTCCATCTTTCCACCTCCAATTTGGTCTCCCACTTCTCCTCGTGCCCTCCACCTCTGACACATATATCCTCTTGGTCAATCTTTCCCCACTCATTCTCTCCATGTGACCAAACCATTTCAAAACACCCTCTTCTGCTCTCTCAACCACACTTTTTATTTCCACACATCTCTCTCACCCTTACATTACTTACTTGATCAAACCACTTCACACCACATATTGTCCTCAAACATCTCATTTCCAGCACATCCACCCTCCTGCACACAACTCTATCCATAGTCCACCCCTCGCAACCATACAACATTGTTGGAACCACTATTCCTTCAAACATACCCATTTCTGCTTTCCAAGATCATGTTCTCGACTTCCACACATTCTTCAAGGCCCCCAGAATTTTCGCCCCCTCCCCCAACTATGATTCACTTCTGCTTCCATGGTTCCATCCGCTGCCAGATCCACTCCCAGATATCTAAAACATTTCACTTCCTCCAGCTTTTCTCCATTCAAACTTACCTCCCAATTGACTTGACCCTCAACCCTACTGTACCTAATAACCTTGCTCTTATTCACATTTACTCTGAACTTTCTTCTTTCACACACTTTACCAAACTCAGTCACCAGCTTCTGCAGTTTCTTACATGAATCAGCCACCAGCGCTGTATCATCAGAGAACAACAACTGACTCACTTCTCAAGCTCTCTCATCCACAACAGACTGCATACTTGCCCCTCTTTCCAAAACTCTTGCATTCACCTCCCTAACAACCCCATCCATAAACAAATTAAACAACCATGGAGACATCACACACCCCTGCCGCAAACCTACATTCACTGAGAACCAATCACTTTCCTCTCTTCCTACACGTACACATGCCTTACATCCTCGATAAAAACTTTTCACTGCTTCTAACAACTTGCCTCCCACACCATATATTCCACAGAGCATCTCTATCAACTCTATCATATGCCTTCTCCAGATCCATAAATGCTACATACAAATCCATTTGTTTTTCTAAGTATTTCTCGCATACATTCTTCAAAGCAAACACCTGATCCACACATCCTCTACCACTTCTGAAACCACACTGCTCTTCCCCAATCTGATGCTCTGTACATGCCTTCACCCTCTCAATCAATACCCTCCCATATAATTTACCAGGAATACTCAACAAACTTATACCTCTGTAATTTGAGCACTCACTCTTATCCCCTTTGCCTTTGTACAATGGCACTATGCAAGCATTCCGCCAATCATCAGGCACTTCACCATGAATCATACATACGTTAAATAACCTTACCAACCAGTCAACAATACAGTCACCCCCTTTTTTAATAAATTCCACTGCAATGCCATCCAAACCTGCTGCTTTGCCGGCTTTCATCTTTCGTAAAGCTTTTGCTACCTCTTCTCTATTTACCAAATCATTTTCCCTAACCCTCTCACTTTGCACACCACCTCGACCAAGACACCCCACATCTGCCACTCTATCATCAAACACATTCAACAAACCTTCAAAATACTCACTCCATCTCCTTCTCACATCACCACTACTTGTTATCACCTCCCCATTAGCCCCCTTCACTGAAGTTCCCATTTGCTCCATTGTCTTACGCACTTTATTTACCTCCTTCCAAAACATCTTTTTATTCTCCCTGAAATTTAATGATACTCTCTCACCCCAACTCTCATTCACCCTCTTTTTCACCTCTTGCACCTTTCTCTTGACCTCCTGCCTCTTTCTTTTATACCTCTCCCACTCATTTGCATTTTTTCCCTGCAAAAATCGTTCAAATGCCTCTCTATTCTCTTTCACTAATAATCTTACTTCTTCATTCCACCACTCACTGCCTTTTCTAATCAACCCACCTCCCACGCTTCTCATGCCACAAGCATCTTTTGCGCAAGCCATCACTGCTTCCTTAAATACATCCCATTCCTCCCCCACTCCCCTTACCTCCTTTGTTCTCATCTTTTTCCATTCTGTACTCAGTCTCTCCTGGTACTTCCTCACACAAGTCTCCTTCCCAAGCTCACTTACTCTCACCACCCTCTTCACCCCAACATTCTCTCTTCTTTTCTGAAAACCCCCACAAATCTTCACCTTTGCTTCCACAAGATAATGATCAGACATCCCTCCAGTTGCACCTCTCAGCACATTAACATCCAAAAGTCTCTCTTTCGTGCGCCTATCAATTAACACGTAATCCAATAACGCTCTCTTGCCATCTCTCCTACTTACATACGTATACTTATGTATATCTCGCTTTTTAAACCAGGTATTCCCAATCACCAGTCCTTTTTCAACACATAAATCTACAAGCTCTTAACCATTTCCATTTACAACACTGAACACTCCATGTATACCAATTATTCCCTCAACTGCCACATTACTCACCTTTGCATTCAAATCACCCATCACTATAACCCGGTCTTTTGCATCAAAACCACTACCACACTCATTCAGCTGCTCCCAAAACACTTGCCTCTCATGATCTTTCTTCTCATGCCCAGGTGCATATGCACCAATAATCAACCATCTCTCTCCATCAACTTTCGGTTTTACCCATATCAATCTAGAATTTACTTTCTTACACTCTATCACATACTCCCACAACTCCTGATTCAGGAGTAGTGCTACTCCTTCCCTTGCTCTTGTCCTCTCACTAACCCCTGACTTTACTCCAAAGACATTCCCAAACCACTCTTCCCCTTTACCCTTTAGCTTCATTTCACTCAGAGCCAAAACATCCAGGTTCCTTTCCTCAAACATACTACCTATCTCTCCTTTTTTCTCATCTTGGTTACATCCACACACATTTCGACACCCCAATCTGAGCCTTCGAGGAGGATGAGCACTCCTCGCGTGACTCCTTCTTCTGTTTCCCCGTTTAGAAAGTTAAAATACAAGGAGGGGAGGGTTTCTGGCCCCCTTCTCCCGTCCCCTTTAGTCGCCTTCTACGACACGTGAGGAATGCGTGGGAAGTATTCTTAATCCCCTATCCCCAGGGATAGGGGATTAAGAATAGTATAAAAGAAAAAAGAAAGATTATACTTAGTCAGGTGTTTGCTTTGAAGAATGCATGTGACAAATACTTAGAAAAACAGATGGATTTGTATGTAGCATTTATGGATCTAGAGAAGGCATATGATAGAGTTGACAGAGATGCTCTGTGGAAGGTATTAAAAGTATATGGTGTGGGAGGTAAGTCACTAGAAGCAGCAAAAAGTTCTTATCAAGGATGTAAAGCATGTGTAAGAGTAGGAAGAGAGGAAAGTGACTGGTTCCCAGTGAATGTCGGTTTGCGGCAAGGGTGCGTGATGTCTAATTTGTTTATGGATGGGGTTGTTAGGGAGGTGAATGCAAGAGCTTTGGAGAGTTGTGGATGAGAGCTTGGGAAGTGAGAGTTGTTGTTTGCTGATGATACAACGCTGGTGGCTGATTCAGATGAGAAACTGCAGAAGTTGGTGACTAGTTTGGTAAAGTGTGTGAAAGAAGAAAGCTGAGAGTAAATGTGAATAAGAACAAGGTTATCAAGTTCAGTAGGGTTGAGGGATAAGTTGATTTATTTATATTTATGTTTTTATTATACTTAATCACCTGAGGAATAAGTTGATTTATTTAAATTTATGTTTTTATCATAATCACCAAGGGAGCACAAGGAAACAGACAAAAGAATTGCTCAACCCAACCATATACACATGTATATACATAAACGCCTACACACTCACGTATACATACCAATACATTTCAACATATATACACATATATACCTGGGAAGAATATATGTGTGGGAAGAATACTTCCCAAGCATTCCTCACGTGTCGCAGAAGGTGACTAAAGGGGATGGGAGCAGGGGGCTGGATACCCTCCCCTCCTTCTATTTTAACTTTCTAAAAGGGGAAACAGAAGAAGGAGTCACGTGGGGAGTGCTCATCCTCCTCAAAGGCTCAGATTGGGGTGTCTAAATGTGTGTGGATGTAACCAAGATGAGAAAAAAGGAGAGATAGGTAGTATGTCTGAGGAAAGGAACCTGGATGTTTTGGCTCTGAGTGAAACGAAGCTAAAGGGTAAAGGGGAAGAGTGGTTTGGGAATGTCTTTGGAGTAAAGTCAGGGGTTAGTGAGAGGACAAGAGCAAGGGAAGGAGTAGCACTACTCCTGAATCAGGAGTTGTGGGAGTATGTGATAGAGTGTAAGAAAGTAAATTCTAGATTGATATGGGTAAAACTGAAATTTAATGGAGAGAGATGGGTGATTATTGGTGCATATGCACCTGGGCATGAGAAGAAAGATCATGAGAGGCAAGTGTTTTGGGAGCAGCTGAAAGAGTGTGTTAGTGGTTTTGATGCACAAGACCAGGTTAAAGTGATGGGTGATTTGAATGCAAAGGTGAGTAATGTGGCAGTTGAGGGAATAATTGGTATACATGGAGTGTTCAGTGTTGTAAATGGAAATGGTGAAGAGCTTGTAGACTTATGTGCTGAAAAAGGACTGGTGATTGGGAATACCTGGTTTAAAAAGCGAGATATACATAAGTATACGTATGTAAGTAGGAGAGATGGCCAGAGAGCGTTATTGGATTATGTGTTAATTGATAGACGCACGAAAGAGAGACTTTTGGATGTTAATGTGCTGAGAGGTGCAACTGGAGGGATGTCTGATCATTATCTTGTGGAGGCGAAGGTGAAGATTTGTGGGGGTTTTCAGAAAAGAAAAGAGAATGTTGGGGTGAAGAGAGTGGTGAGAGTAAGTGAGCTTGGGAAGGAGACTTGTGTGAGGAAGTACCAGGAGAGACTGAGTATAGAATGGAAAAAGGTGAGAACAAAGGAGGTAAGGGGAGTGGGGGAGGAATGGGATATATTTAGGGAAGCAGTGATGGCTTGCGCAAAAGATGCTTGTGGCATGAGAAGCATGGGAGGTCGGTTGATTAGAAAAGGTAGTGAGTGGTGGGATGAAGAAGTGAGATTATTAGTGAAAGAGATGAGAGAGGCATTTGGATGATTTTTGCAGGGAAAAAACGCAAATGAGTGGGAGAGGTATAAAAGAAAGAGGCAGGAGGTCAAGAGGTGAAAAAGAGGGCAAACGAGAGTTGGGGTGAGAGAGTATCATTAAATTTCAGGGAGAATAAAAAGAGGTTTTGGAAGGAGGTAAATAAAGTGTGTAAGACAAGGGAGCAAATGGGAACTTCAGTGAAGGGGGCTAATGGGGAGGTGATAACAAGTAGTAGTGATGTAAGAAGGAGATGGAGTGAGTATTTTGAAGGTTTGTTGAATGTGTTTGATGATAGAGTGGCAGATATAGGGTGTTTTGGTCGAGGTGGTGTGCAAAGTGAGAGGGTTAGGGAAAATGATTTGGTAAATAGAGAAGAGGTAGTAAAAGCTTTACAGAAGATGAAAGCCGGCAAGGCAGCAGGTTTGGATGGTATTGCAGTGGAATTTATTAAAAAAGGGGGTGACTGTATTGTTGACTGGTTGGTAAGGTTATTTAATGTATGTGTGATTCATGGTGAGGTGCCTGAGGATTGGCGGAATGCTTGCATAGTGCCATTGTGCAAAGGCAAAGGGGATAAGAGTGAGTGCTCAAATTACAGAGGTATAAGTTTGTTGAGTATTCCTGGTAAATTATATGGGAGGGTATTGATTGAGAGGGTGAAGGCATGTACAGAGCATCAGATTGGGGAAGAGCAGTGTGGTTTCAGAAGTGGTAGAGGATGTGTGGATCAGGTGTTTGCTTTGAAGAATGTGTGTGAGAAATACTTAGAAAAGCAAATGGATTTGTATGTAGCATTCATGGATCTGGAGAAGGCATACGATAGAGTTGATAGAGATGCTCTGTGGAAGGTTTTAAGAATATATGATGTGGGAGGCAAGTTGTTAGAAGCAGTGAAAAGTTTTTATCGTGGATGTAAGGCATGTGTATGTGTAGGAAGAGAGGAAAGCGATTGGTTCTCAGTGAATGTAGGTTTGCGGCAGGGGTGTGTGATGTCTCCATGGTAGTTTGATTTGTTTATGGATGGGGTTGTTAGGGAGGTGAATGCAAGAGTTTTGGAAAGAGGGGTAAGTATGCAGTCTGTTGTGGATGAGAGAGCTTGGGAAGTGAGTCAGTTGTTCTTCGCTGATGATACAGCGCTCGTGGCTGATTCATGTGAGAAACTGCAGAAGCTGGTGACTGAGTTTGGTAAAGTGTGTGAAAGAAGAAAGTTAAGAGTAAATGTGAATAAGAGCAAGGTAATTAGGTACAGTAGGCTTGAGGGTCAAGTCAATTGGGAGGTAAGTTTGAATGGAGAAAAACTGGAGGAAGTAAAGTGTTTTAGATATCTGGGAGTGGATCTGGCAGCGGATGGAACCATGGAAGCGGAAGTGAATCATAGGGTGGGGCAGGGGGCGAAAATTCTTGGAGCCTTGAAGAATGTTTGGAAGTCGAGAACATTATCTCGGAAAGCAAAAATGGCTATGTTTGAAGGAATAGTGGTTCCAACAATGTTGTATGGTTGCGAGGCATGGGCTATGGAAAGAGTTGTGTGGAGAAGGGTGGATGTGCTGGAAATGAGATGTTTGAGGACAATATGTGGTGTGAGGTGGTTTGGTCGAGTAAGTAATAATAGGGTAAAAGAGATGTGTGGTAACAAAAGGAGTGTGGTTGAGAGAGCAGAAAAGGGTGTGTTGAAATGGTTTGGTCACATGGAGAGAATGAGTGAGGAAAGACTGACCAAGTGGATACGTGTCAGAGGTGTAGGGAACGAGGAGAAGTGGGAGACCAAATTGGAGGTGGAAAGATGGAGTGAAAAAGATTTTGTGTGATCGGGGCCTGAACATGCAGGAGGGTGAAAGGAGGGCAAAGAATAGAGTGAATTGGAGCGATGTGGTATACCGGGGTTGACATGCTGTCAGTGGATTGAATCAAGGCATGTGTATGGGGGTGGGTTCGGCCATTTCTTTCGTCCTTTTCCTTGCGCTACCTCGCAAACGTGGGAGACAGCGACAAAGCAAAAAAAAAAAAAAAGAAAAAAAACTACGCACATTTGGGGGAGGGGGTGGTTATTTTCATGTGTGGCAGGGGTGGCGATGGGAATGAATAAAGGCAGACAGTATGAATTATGTGCATGTGTATATATGTATATGTCTGTGTGTGTATATATATGTACACGTTGAGATGTATAGGTATGTATATTTGCATGTGTGGATGTGTATGTATATACATGTGTATGTGGGTGGGTTGGGCCATTCTTTCGTCTGTTTCCTTGCGCTACCTCACTAACGCGGGAGACAGCGACAAAGCAAAATAAATATATAAATAAACATACACAGACATATACATATATATACACATGCACTTATTCATACTTGCTGCCTTCATCCATTCCAGTCGCCAAACATGATATAGCACCCTCCCCACTACGCACACATGCGAGGTAGCGCTAAGAAACAAAGGCCACATTCGTTCACACTCAGTCTCTAGCTGTCATATGCAATGCACTGAAACCACAGCTCCCTTTCCACATCCAGGCCCCACAAAACTTTCCATGGTTTACCCCAGATGCTTCACATGCACTGGTTCAATCCACTGACAGCACATCCACCCCGGTACTACCACATCTTTCCAATTTACTCTATTCCTTACACGCCTTTCACCGTCCTCTATTTTTAGGCCCCGATCGCTGAAAATATTTTTCATTCCATGTTCCACCTCCAATTTGGTCTCCCACTTCTCCTTCCTCCCTCTACCTCTGACACATATATCCTCTTTGTCAATCTTTCCCCACTATTTTTCTCCTTGTGACCAAACCATTTCAACACACTCTTCTACTCTCTCAACCACACTCTTCTTATTACCACACATTTCTCTTACCCTTTCATTTCTTACTCGATCAAACCACCTCACACCACATACTGTAATAAAACATTTCATTTCCAACACATCCACCCTCCTCCACACAACCCTTTCTATAGCCCATACCTCGCAACCATATAACATTGTTGGAACCACTATTCCTTCAAACATACTCTTTTTTGTTCTCCGAGACGACATTCTCGCCTTCGACACATTCTTCAACTCTCCCAGAACCTTCACCTCCTCCCCACCCTGAGGCTCTCTTCCACTTACATGGTTCCATTCGCTGCCAAATCCACTCCCAGATATCTAAATCATCTCACTTCCTCCATTCAAACTTACCTCCCTATCAACTTGTCCCTCAACCCTACTGTACCTAATAACCTTGCTCTTATTCACATTTACTCTCAGCTTTCTTCTTTCACACAGGTTCAGTATCCCTTATAAGAAATGCCAGGGACCAGAAGTGTTTCTGATTATGGGTTTTTTCAGATTTTGGAAAATTTGCTATACATAATGTTATTTTAGGTAGAGATGAAATTCAGTTTTCACATGAATATACAGATTTGAACTTACCAAAAAAACTTGATCTCTGCTTACAAAAGAAGATAAATGCAACAACAAATACAAAACCTACATAAGACATCAGAAACTTGAGGGGGAAGGTACATCACTGTTGACATCATCGTGAGAAGGAACATCAGGAGAAGTTGACGGATCAGGAAGAGGGTCGTCTAGGGATGAGGAGGCATTCTGCTGGATGCCTTTTTGAAATATTTCCTTCAGAGTCATCTGCCTCATTAACATTGGTTTTTATCTTACAAGTCTCTCTTTGATTTTGTAAACTGACATGGTTTCTTGATCTGTTATGAACGAACTCAGCTAGTCCTTCAATAAGTCCTTCACACATTTTCACCGTGTTGTCAAAAGCACTTTTCCTGCTGTGCTAACAAAGTCATCTTCATTGTCTTTTATTACAATCACCTTGATTCAGAACCATTTCAACTATTTCACTATCGGTCACTGAATGAGCAACTGGAACCTCATTATCGATGTTAAAAACTTCTTCAGTATCCACTTCTTCCAGCATACTGATGGACTCGGTAGGTATATTTTTTTGCATATGTATGGAGGTCAGCCATCATTTTCTTCTCAACTGACTTACAGAATCCTTCAAAATCACTATCTTATTCATCATCACTGAACATAGTTGCAGGCTAGAGGTTGTGCCATGCATGTACAACTGTCTCTAGTCATGTTCCAAGCACTGGCAACAGCATACACGGCATCCTTCTGTAAGATGTTTCACACACCTTTGTCCAGTGCTACAGATAAACATAAATGCTTTCTCTCTTTCTTATCAATGTTACCCACTGGGATATCTGCAAGCCTTTTTGACTTTTTCAACAATATCTTTGTAACACAGAGCAAAGAATAAACAAAAAACACAGCAAGTAATGCATGTAGGTCTAGTGGTGATGATGCTTTGTAACAAACTGGCAGCAATAGAGCATCAGAGCCCGGCATGGGAAGGTGAAGTCAGGTGTGAAATTTTCCACTTGTAATGTCTGGTCGCTGCTCAAAAAGTTTCTGATTTTGGAGCACTTTGGATTTCAGATTTTTGGATTAGGGATAGTCAATCTGTATGTATTTATCTATCTATTATACCTGATCACTGTTTCCTGTGTTAACGAGGTAGCAACAAGAACAGGTGACTGAGCCTCAGGGGAAAATCCTCACTTGGCCCATGTCTCTGTTTCTTCTTTTGGGAAAGCAGTATAGGAAGGAAGGGTTTCCAGCCCCCACTCACCCCTTTTAGTTGCCTTCTACAAGATGCAGGGAATACATGGGGAGTATTCTTTCTCCACTATCCCAGGGATATGTATATGCTTTGTGGAAAGTCTTAAGAGTATATGGTGTGGAAGGTAAGCTGCTAGAAGCAGTGAGTTTTTATCAAGGGTGTAAGATATGTGTATGAGTAGGAAGAGAGGAGAGTGACTGTATCACAGTGAAGGTTGGGCTGCGGCACCATGGTTGTTCACTGTGTGTGGATGGGGTGGTGAGGGAGATAAATGCAAGTTTTGGAGAGAGGAGAAGCATGCATTCTATTGGGGATGAGAGAGCCTGAGAAGTGAGTCAGTTGTTGTTGGCCAATGATACAGCACTGGTGACTGATTCAAGCGAGAAACTGCAAAAGCTGATGACTGAGTTTGGAAGAGTGCGTGAAAAGACAAAGTTGAGAGTAAATGTGAATAAAAGCAAGATTATCAGGTTCAGCAGGTTTGAGACAAGTTAGTCGAGATAAGAGTTTGAATGGAAAAAATCGGAGGAAGTGAAGTTTTCAGATATTTGGGAGTGGACTTAGCAACAAATGAAACAACTGAAGTGGAAATGAGTCATATGGTGGGGGAGGGTGAGACAGTTCTGTGTGGAAAGAGAGAATGTTATCTCAGAGAGCAAAAATGAGTATGTTTAAAGGAATAGTAGTTCCAACGATATATGTTTGCAGGGAATGGGCTATAGATAGGGTTGTGTGGAGGATGGATGTGTTTGAAATGAAATGTTTGAGGACAATATGTGGTGTGAGATGGTATGATCAAGTAAGTAATGGAGGAGTGTAGTAATAAAAAGAGTATGGTTGAGAGAGCATAAGAAGGTGTGTTGAAATGGTTTGGACATATAGAGAAAATGAGTGAGGAAAGGTTGACAAAGAGGGTATATGTGTCAGAGGCAGAGGGAACAAGGAGAAGCAGGAGACCAAATTGGAGATGAAAGGATGGAGTGAAAAACATATTCAGCAATTGGGGCCTGAACATGAAGGAGGGTGAGAGGTGTGCAAGGAATTGAGTGAATTGGAACAATGTGGCATACCAGGGTCAATGTGCTGTCAATGGAATAAACCAGGTCATGTGAAACATCTGGGGTAAACTGTGGAAAGGTCTGTGGAGCCTGGATGTGCATAGGGAGCTGTGGTTTTGGTGCACTACTCATGACACCTAGAGACTGAGTGGCCTTTGCCTGTTTTCTGCATTAGCGAGGTAGTTCTAGGATGCATTCAGTTGCATCCATTCTAAAACCACAGTCCCCTATCCACAACTAAACCCTACTCACCTTTCACTTGAATCTGCTACCATTGCTGTGTCACCAGCAAACAACTGATCCACTTCCCAGGGCACCCCTAACCTCCTGCATACAGGTTACTCACCCCACCTCTCCAACATTCTTGCACGTATCTCCCTTACCACACGATATGTAAACAAATAAAACAATTATGATGATATTACACATCCCTATCACAGACCAACCTTCACCTGAAACAACTCACTCTCCTCTCTTGCTAACCATACACACACTTTATGCTCTTGATAAAAACTTCTCATTATTTCCAGTAGATTTCCTCTCACACCATATATTCATACGACCTTCCACAAGGCATCTCTATCAACCCCATCATCAGCATTCTTAAGATCCATAAATGCCCTACACAAAGCCTTCTTTTTCTCTGAGTATTTCTCACAAATATTCTTCAAAGCAAACACCTGATCAAGACATCTACCACTCCTGAAACCTCATTTTTTCTCCCTAATCTGATGCTCTGTACATGTATTCATCCTTTCAATCATCACTCTCCTTACAACTTTTCAAGTTCACACAACAAACTTGTACCTTTGTAGTTCAAACCTCCATCTTTATCCCCTTTGCCTTTATATGATGGCACTACACACATTAGCCACACAGGCTATTTCCAAGGGTAGATGGGTGCTTCATGGAACACTTGTGTCAGCTGCATACCAGCAAAATTATTGGTATGGGTTTTGTGCCAATAAGTTTGACCCTGAGAAATATCTATATAAAGTCTGATAAGCATGCACATACTGCACTATAGACTTTCCTAGTTATAATCAGCTTTAATTACCAATACAGAGTGCAACTCCAAACAACAGATAAAAAGACAAGAAAATGACAGAAAAAGTAATTTCCATGTGTCTCCTGTGATACACAAGCAATGCAAAATCAATAATCACTTGACCTAAACCATGAAGTTCAAAGGCACAGCAACCTCATTATCATATATGACACGTCTTCATGTGGCAATGCACTCACGTTATGAGTTCTATAATATCTTCAAGATTAAAGGAACAATGGTTCCAACACAATTTAGTGCATATTTGTGGAGGGGCAAAAAAAAGAAAAGTACAAAGGTCCCATACCTACCACAGTTTTACACATGCATGCTTAAGATAATAGATACCTTTTCACCAACCATTATAATAAGTTTGGAGCATCCACAATTTTCCACAGTACCACCAAAGTTTTATATATATATATATATACATATATATATATATATATATATATATATATATATATATATATATATATATATATATATATATATTTTTTTTTTTTTTTTTTTTATACTTTGTCGCTGTCTCCCGCGTTTGCGAGGTAGCGCAAGGAAACAGACGAAAGAAATGGCCCAACCCCCCCCCCATACACATGTATATACATACATCCACACACGCAAATATACATACCTACACAGCTTTCCATGGTTTACCCCAGACGCTTCACATGCCTTGATTCAATCCACTGACAGCACGTCAACCCCGGTATACCACATCGCTCCAATTCACTCTATTCCTTGCCCTCCTTTCACCCTCCTGCATGTTCAGGCCCCGATCACACAAATCTTTTTCACTCCATCTTTCCACCTCCAATTTGGTCTCCCTCTTCTCCTCGTTCCCTCCACCTCCGACACATATATCCTCTTGGTCAATCTTTCCTCACTCATTCTCTCCATGTGCCCAAACCACTTCAAAACACCCTCTTCTGCTCTCTCAACCACGCTCTTTTTATTTCCACACATCTCTCTTACCCTTACGTTACTCACTCGATCAAACCACCTCACACCACACATTGTCCTCAAACATCTCATTTCCAGCACATCCATCCTCCTGCGCACAACTCTATCCATAGCCCATGCCTCGCAACCATACAACATTGTTGGAACCACTATTCCTTCAAACATACCCATTTTCGCTTTCCGAGATAATGTTCTCGACTTCCACACATTCTTCAAGGCCCCCAGAATTTTCGCCCCCTCCCCCACCCTATGATCCACTTCCGCTTCCATGGTTCCATCTGCTGCCAGATCCACTCCCAGATATCTAAAACACTTCACTTCCTCCAGTTTTTCTCCATTCAAACTCACCTCCCAATTGACTTGACCCTCAACCCTACTGTACCTAATAACCTTGCTCTTATTCACATTTACTCTTAACTTTCTTCTTCCACACACTTTACCAAACTCAGTCACCAGCTTCTGCAGTTTCTCACATGAATCAGCCACCAGCGCTGTATCATCAGCGAACAACAACTGACTCACTTCCCAAGCTCTCTCATCCCCAACAGACTTCATACTTGCCCCTCTTTCCAAAACTCTTGCATTTACCTCCCTAACAACCCCATCCATAAACAAATTAAACAACCATGGAGACATCACACACCCCTGCCGCAAACCTACATTCACTGAGAACCAATCACTTTCCTCTCTTCCTTGACGTACACATGCCTTACATCCTCGATAAAAACTTTTCACTGCTTCTAACAACTTTCCTCCCACACCATATATTCTTAATACCTTCCACAGAGCATCTCTATCAACTCTATCATATGCCTTCTCCAGATCCATAAATGCTACATACAAATCCATTTGCTTTTCTAAGTATTTCTCACATACATTCTTCAAAGCAAACACCTGATCCACACATCCTCTACCACTTCTGAAACCACATATATATATATATATATATATATATATATATATATATATATATATATATTATTTTTTTTTTATTTATTATACTTTGTCGCTGTCTCCCGCGTTTGCGAGGTAGCGCAAGGAAACAGACGAAAGAAATGGCCCAACCCCCCCCCCATACACATGTATATACATACGTCCACACACGCAAATATACATACCTACACAGCTTTCCATGGTTTACCCCAGACGCTTCACATGCCCTGCTTCAATCCACTGACAGCACGTCAACCCCGGTATACCACATCGCTCCAATTCACTCTATTCCTTGCCCTCCTTTCACCCTCCTGCATGTTCAGGCCCCAATCACACAAAATCTTTTTCACTCCATCTTTCCACCTCCAATTTGGTCTCCCTCTTCTCCTTGTTCCCTCCACCTCCGACACATATATCCTCTTGGTCAATCTTTCCTCACTCATCCTCTCCATGTGCCCAAACCACTTCAAAACACCCTCTTCTGCTCTCTCAACCACGCTCTTTTTATTTCCACACATCTCTCTTACCCTTACGTTACTCACTCGATCAAACCACCTCACACCACACATATATATATATATATATTGGGCAAGTGTCACTTGGCCACAGGTTCCTCATGGCCCAATCCAGCAAACCACCATTTCTAGGAATAGATAGGAAGAGTGTCATAACCAGGCAATGCTACTCAGAAAAGCATGAAGGTAGCCTTTTGTGCAATATAGTGTGCTGGCTGCTTTGTGGGAATACAGAGGCATGGCATCAGCAGTGACATACTGCCATCATATTATCATTTTTTGCTTTTGTAGATTGTTTCTTTGTATTTTCAGAAAATAATTGGTTTTTAAGCAAACCATGGTATTTGTAACCCTTCAATGTTCATCATAGGACTTGAGTTATTAATCTTGAGTGTTATTCCCTTTCATCTCTCATTTCCCATTGGCCCTGGACTTTGCCAACCACAAGGACTTTCAGAAACATAACCTAAAGATTGGCAAGGGACTTCTGTGTTAATATGATATGCCTCCCTATCTTGAAGGTCAGACACAACAATCGCATCAGTTAACAGAAAAAAAAATATCTTAGCACATAAACAAACAGCTGTAAATGGTGAAGTACGTGCCCCACTACACCACCAATAAGGATAATAAAACCGCACATTTTAAAATGAAAATACTCCACTTATATTGCAAACTGCCATGTCCTACCTTATGCACCTTCTCCAGAGAAGTGCTCAACCCTTACTCCCAACATGCTATCTTAACATATCACTCCTGTGGCACTCTCTTCAAACAAAATCAGTTCTAATCAATTATCTTAAGATAAAACATCATGCCTCATCCATAAAAGTGATAATCAATCTTTTATTAATTTCTATAACTGGTAATTCTCCCTTGACAGACTAAAAAAAATCAATTATATGAAAATCTAAGAGCAAAAAATCAATTGTAAAAATTAACCATGTCAACCAACTGTTACTCTATACACAGTACCTGTCTTGGCAGGCGTGGCCTCCATCTTGTACATATGACACACTGGTCTGTTGAAGCTACATTCAGGAATCGACATGAACTGCAGGGCCATTTGCATCCATTATTCAATGATTCACTTTTCTTTGCAGGTTGTCGTCTTTTCCCTGTATCTTCCACCCTAGCGTTATCTTGGGAATTACTTTGCCTTAAGACCTCCTTTGGTATGGTAACAGGATCCTTATCAGAAGTGACAACCTTATCTGCTACTCTAGATCCCTCAACATCAGTGGCCAGGGTTTGTGATTCTTCTTGTTTCTTTGCACTCCCGCCTCTTGCCATTCCAAACCATAGCCTTAAATGAGATCATATGCGATCATTAATTATCCATCTCCTTTATATAACCATACCTAGTCCAGATATACATTATCTACTGGATAGGCCAATCCTGTGTACACAAATTACATTCACCTGCATTTCATAACTTTTCTTTATATGGTGAGACACACAACTATCAGAACCATTATACATCCCATGAATTAATAGAGTTAAACATTTGGAGTTAAGCGAAAACATATTATTTTTGAACTGGCCAATCCAAAGTAAGGAAAGTACGAGTGCAGTGGGGGCACAGCAGTGGGTGGAGAGTACTGCACACTACAAGCATCTAGAAAAGGTGCAAAATTGCACACTATGGCCATTAGTGGGTTACTTTGGTCTCCAGGCAGTAAAAAATTCTTGCATTGTTTAGTTTGTCACGTATGGCCAGCCTACAACAAGTGCAGAATTCAACCTACTGTGGAAAAACATGTGCCTTATAGAAACTAACTACCTTACTACTCTAACCACATTTTTGAAGTCAAAAGAGTCTTATACTAGGAAAAGGGCTTTGTGCAGTGGCAGTACCATAATCAATGAGGTTAAGAGGTGCTGCTACTGCAGTAGGGGTTCAAGAATTGGGAAAAGTTTGAATTTCAGTGCCTCAAGAGGACACTAAAATCTTCTGGAGTATCCAAATAGTAGTTGATAGGCAGCCAAAAACCAGGAAAGCATATTGCCAGAACTACACACCTAGGTACCAGGAGGGTTAGTGTCATCTGCATAGTTAGCCAGCACTTCTCAGTGATTGTAATGCTACACTACTTTGACCCAGGTAGCGTCCTTTCTTTCTGCCTCGCCCACACATGGACTACTGGCATTTTGTCTACAAACATACAGTCTCTCCTTTTCATACATAATATGACAACACTTAAACAACTCGTTCTTCATAACTCTAGATTTTCCTGCAGTGAGCACTGTGCACTAGCCTTGCCTTTTGGCAAATTGGTAGGAGCAATAAACAGCTGTAGTAAGTAGGAACATTTAGGCAGAAGCATTAGGTAGAAGCATTAGTAGGTAGGAACATTAGGCAGGAGCATTTGGTAGAGGTGTCAGTAGGGACATTAGGTAGGAGCTTCTGCAAGCACTGTGTCAGAGTTGCCCTCTGCCAGTGGCCTTTCAAGGGTGAATAACTAAAGACTATGAAGCAGCACTGGAGTTCACTAGTCATGGAGACTCTATTGCTGTGGCCAATCCCCTGAGGGAATTCCAATGGAGAACAGGCATTTGAGATACAGACAGATATATAAATCGATAAACAGATCCAAATCTCACCCTGCCTCATCATAGTAACCTCATTATTACACCCTTAGGGGTGGAACAGAAAGGAGAGGCGCTGTGCAACTCCTTCAGAGAAATTATAGTTTTTTCAAACATACAAATACTTGAGGTGTGTTGGTGTTTCAGTTTTCAGACAATCTCTGAGACCCACTGCCTTCGGGAACACTGCATTGGAGTTGCCTCTGCCAGTAGCCTGACAAGGGTGAGGCACTAAAGGCTAAGAAGCAGCACTGGAATCCATCAGTTATGCTGGGCAGTAAAAGGTACAAGCAATCAAGGGTGATGGCTCTTAATGTTAATGGGAGGACTGCTGAGTGTAAGAGGACAGAGCTCGTGGAGAAATTTAGGTTATAGTTTGGATGTGCTGGTGATTGGGAAAACTCATTTCCTTGAGCAAGGTGTATGCTAGTGAAAATGGAAATGATGAATGCAAGTTGTGGTAGATGTGGAAGGAGTAGTATGGACAGGAATTAATGAAAATTATCAGGGAAGAGGGAAAGAGGGAAGTTTCATTTGTGCTATTACCATGAGTATAGGAGGATGTTACAGAGCATGGTTGGAATGGATCAGGAATAGTGAGGGTGAAAGGAAAGATGAAACTGTGAAGTACGCATAGGTATATGTACATATCCTACTGAATATGAAGACTGTGTGAGGTAAGGATGAAATGAAGAGTTTCTAGAGAAATTTGAATGCATAAATGGTTCTGAGAAAAGAGAGATGGTTGTAATGGAGGACATGAAGGCAAAGGTGGGTGATCAAATTGGTGAGATAGTAGGTAAATGTGAATTGTCAAGAGTAAATGAGAAAGGAAGTTATCCTGTGGATGTCTGTGCTGAGAGGGTTTTATTACCCGCAAGCACCTTTTTATCAGCACAAGATGATCCGCAGGTACATGTGAATAAGAAATGATAAAAGAGAACAAAAGGGTTTGATTGACTATGTGGATGAAAGGTTGAGAAGTTGTGATGGATACTTGAGTTATGAGGGGATTCTTTGGAGACTGACAATTTTATGGTTTGAGTGGAGATGAGGATCAGAGAGAAGTGGTGGTATGGTGTCAGGAAGAATGGAGTAGTAAAAGTGTTGGTGAGCAAGAAGATGAATAAGAGAGAATGCAAGGAGTATGAAAGAAGGGTGACTGCAGTAAATGCAGGGATGCAGTCATGTGTAAATGAAGTGTTTAAAGTGTTTAGAGAAAGACTGTTAAAAGTTATAAAATTAGTAGCTGGATACTAGGTCATGAGATATAAGAATAAAAAGGGAAATGCATGCTGGATGGACAAGACTAGAAATGCTGTGGATGAGATGACAAAGGGATGCTGTTAATTGCTCTAAAGGAATGTACCAGTGGAAATTCAGCAAAAGTGGAAGGACGAATATAAAATGTGTCAGTGGAATGTTAAGAAACTGATAGGGGAAAGCAAAGGAAGAATTTATGATTTTACAAGATAGCCAAGTGAAAAGTTTAGGGAAAATAAGAAATTGTACTGGAAGGGGGTGAAAAAAAAAGAGGTGAATGTAAGAGCGGAAATGTCAATGTGAGAAATAAGGAAGGAGAGTTGCTGAATCAAACAAGAGAAGTGAAAGGAAGATGGAAGGAGTATTTTGAAGAACTAATGAATGTGGGAAAAGGTGTGGTAGCAGTTGTTACATGCATGGGAATGGAGTCCAGATGGAAAAGGATACAAGCACAGGGACCTATAGCAAGAATGTTGGTAAAAAGGGCAATAATGAAGATGAAGGTAGGAAAGGCACCTGGAGTGGATGGGATTATGGCTAAAACGTTGAAGTATGAATGAGAAAGTTAGATAGGGTGGCTGCATTTGATATGTAACTTAGCATGAAGACACGAGGTTGTGCAGGAGGCTTTAGTGAAAGCTATCATTTTTCCTCAATTCAAAGGAAAAGGTGCTAAGGACGTATGTAACAATTAAAGGAGAATAAACCTGTTAACTATACCACGAAAAGTGTAAGCAAGAGTGTACACTGATAGAGTGATGGAAGTGATCAAATGCAGAATAAGAGAGAAGTAAGGTAGGTTTTAAGAAAGACAGTGAAAGTGTGGATTAGATATTTGTGGTAAAAATGACTGCAAAAGTATCTAGCAAAAGGTAAGAAGCTGTATGCAGCTTTTATGAATCTGGAGAGAGCATATGAAAGGGTTGAGTGCAATGCTTTATGGGCTGTGTTAAGGATATATGGAATAGGGGAACAACTCTCGCATGGTGTTGAAGCAAGTGTAAGAGCAGATGGAGAGTTGAGTGAAAGTTCAGTATACATGTGGGTGTGAAGCAGGGCTGTGTGATGTCCCCATACCTTTTTAACATATATATGGATGAAGTAATAACAGATGAAAGCAAAACTAAGGATAGAGAGGACAGAGATGGAGTGTGGTTGTTAAGTATGGTGAATAGTGACAAACCTGTTTGCTGATGATACTGTGTTGTTTGCTGAGAATGAAGAGGAGTTACAGAAGGTTGTGTGTTTTATGAGGAGTGTAAGCATAGACAACTGAAGGTAAATGTGAGTGAAAGATAAGTAACAGCGTTTGAAAAGAAACAGACTGAAAGTATAGATTTTGCAAAATCCTACTGACTGAAAGAAGAAAGTGTACCAAACTGTTATAGATATGGGAGGACTGGAAAAGGTGAAAGAATTTAAGTATTAAGAGAACTATCTTGAGTAAGTTTGGTGATATGGAAGAAAACAGTAAAGGAGAGGAAAGTCATTGGATTCCTTAGCAGAACAATGAAGGGTAGAAGTGTAAGTAAGGAAGAGATTCCACATGCTTGAACCACCCCAAATTATTACATTTCACCCACTCTACCACTCCACAATTCATTCCCTTTGTATTCCAATCCTGTTCACCTCATTCCATCTTGTCATCCCACATGCTCCTCTCAAACAGCTCATTTCCACAGCCTCCATTCTTGACCTCTGTGACTCATTCTGTATCCATGTTTTAGCTGCATAAGTCAGGGTTGGGAGAATCACACTGTCTCTTAATCCTTTCTTCACTTCCATAATAACACCTCTACCCTTCTCATTACTCTGTTATGGGATCCAGTGACTCTTCTACACTGTGCTGCTCCCTCATTTACCTCTTCTTCCATACTACCAAACTCACCCAAGATAGCTCCCAAATACTTACATTCTCTCACCTCTTCCAGTCTTTTTCCCCCATATCCATATAATGATTTGGTACACTTTCTTCTTTCACTCTGTTTCCATTCAAACACCATTAATTTACTTTTATTTACATATACCCTCAATCACCTATGCTTACACACACCATAAAACATGCAATCTTCTGCAATCTCTTCACCCTCAGCAAACACAGTATCATCAGCAAACAAGCTTGTCACTAGCCACCATACCTCACCACCACACTCTAGCTCTGCACTCCCTTTACCTAGTTTTGCTTTCATCTCTTATCACTACATCCATATAAAAGTTGAAAAGCCAGGGTGATATTACATAGCCCTGCCTTACATCCATATGTAAACCAAAACTTTCACTCAACTCTCTATCCACTCTTACACAGGAATGTGCTACCAAATAGGCTTTCACACCATCCAACATTGTCCCCCTAACCCATATATCCTTAACACATGTCATAAAACATTTCACTTGACTATGTCATGCGTTTTCATACCTTTCACCAGACACTTTTCCACAGTCATTTTAACTACAAAAATCTGATCCACACATCCCCTACTTTTCCTAAACCTTCCTTGCTCCTCGCTTATTCCACATTCAGTCACTTCCTTTACTACATCAATCAACAATCTTACAAACAATTATCCTTTCATACTTAACAAACTTATTCTCTCATAACTGCTACATACATCTTTAGTGCCTTTTACTCTGAATTATGGAACAATGATAGCTTTCAACCAATCCTCAGGCACAATCTTGTTTCCATGCTAAATTACATCTAATGCATCCATTCTATCATGCTTTCTCCTCCATACTTCAACATTTCTGCCATAATCCACTCCACCCCAAGTGCCTTTCCCACCTCCAATCTCATTGTCACCATCTTCAACTCCCTTCCTGCAAAAGACCTTTCCAATTAGTAATAAAGGACAAGGAAATGAACACCAAAGAAAGTGTGGGGTAAAACTTTTTGGTGTACCACATTAAATTTTTGGTTGGAAATAGTACAGTATAGAGTGCCAAGCCAAATTTATACCTTCAGACCTCTGTACCATTATCAAAAATGCCAGGTGATGTATGGCTTAATATCTTACCCACATACATCATTAGAAACTGAACGATATTGCTGGAAAAATATCACACGTCCTATTTACCAATAAATCATCAAAGAAAGGGTAACTGTAATTATACAAGAAAGATAAAATTCATGAAGTATATAAGTCCATTTTCCAGTAATTAGATTTATTTTTCTCATCTCTGTTCATATTTCTAGCGAAAATATGATTACATTTTCATCAATTCATATGCATAGAGTTCTGTCTGTGTAAATGAGACGTAAATATATAAATAATATGCATAGAATGTAGACATAAACAGATAAAAAAAATCAAATGTGCATGAAGTACATGAAATAATGCCTGGCAAAGAATCATATGGTGCATATGTGTTTAGGTGTAAGTAGAACAAAATCAAACATAAAAAAACTCATAATCAGTATATATTCACACACATAAAAAGGATCCATACTGTTATTCAAGCCACACAATATACCCTGCCACACCCTCCCACATCAATATAAAAAAACACAGTATTCTTTTGTGCAATTTCTTTAGTAATATATATTACAGAAACACTATGAAAAGAATTCTTCATTTGTAAATCTATCATTTTCAATCTGTCTCCATGCATGGAGCAATGAACATTTCTGAGATGAAGAAATAGTTCATTACTGTAAAAGAGTGCAAAATACTTGTAGATATCAGCAAAGGCTATGACTCCCCCATCTAACTTTCCCTTACAACTAAAGCATATGGTAAATTCATAAAAGAAAAAAATCAATGTAATATGTTAATTGGTACTGCATTGCAAGACTGATTTTGGAAGGCTGGTCAGCAGCACGTTGCTGAGCGTCAATTGTTTGCTTATGTCTTTTGGCAGCCAGTGAACACCTGAAAATCATACCCGTCATATATCATTCCACTAAAACAATACAAAACAGGCAGTAAGGTGAAGATCAATGAGGTTTCTGTAAGTTCTCTTAACTTCCACAAAAATTTCAACTTTTACATTCTCTTACCCAGTATTTTCCCTGGTGTCTATCACTCTCCCAATCATCACTTATCTATTACTGAAGTCCATACAATGATGCTCCTAGTTATGTAGCTCCAATACAAATCACTGCTACAAGAGGCAAGGGGAAACAATGATATGTATTTCTTCAAATTCAGTCCTTTTTTTATGGTGTCTTGAAAGCAATATTTCATACATTACCCTCACCCTCTCAAAATGCTTGAAATTCACCAAAGGACATCATGTCCTTTATAAACAAATCTGAAGCCATATCTTAAGGCACCCCACACAGAGCACATACTCCAATTCTGGCACAATGTGTTGATGCACCACGTTACAGCACACATAGTAATTGACCCCCCCCCCCCCCCCCCCCCCCCCCCCCCCCCCCCCCCCCCCCCCCCCCCCCCCCCCCCCCCCCCCCCCCCCCCCCCCCCCCCCCCCCCCCCCCCCCCCCCCCCCCCCCCCCCCCCCCCCCCCCCCCCCCCCCCCCCCCCCCCCCCCCCCCCCCCCCCCCCCCCCCCCCCCCCCCCCCCCCCCCCCCCCCCCCCCCCCCCCCCCCCCCCCCCCCCCCCCCCCCCCCCCCCCCCCCCCCCCCCCCCCCCCCCCCCCCCCCCCCCCCCCCCCCTCCCCCACCCCGTGATCTGCGACCCCGCCGCCCTCTGAAATGCGGAGGGTGAAAGGCGTGCAAGGAATAGAGTGAATTGGAACGATGTGGTATACTGGGGTCGACGTGCTGTCAATGGATTGAACCAGGGCATGTGAAGCGTCTGGGGTAAACCATGCAAAGTGTGTGGGGCCTGGATGTGGAAAGGGAGCTGTGGTTTCGGTGCATTATTACATGGCAGCTAGAGACTGAGTGTGAACGAATGGGGCCTTTGGTGTTTTTCCTAGCGCTACCTCGCACACGAGGGGGGAAGGGGTTGTTATTCCATGTGGGGCGAGGTGGCGATGGGAACAAATAAAGGCAGACAGTATGAATTATGTACATGTGTATATATGTATATGGCTGTGTGTGTATATATATGTGTACATTGAGATGTATAGGTATGTATATTGTGCATGGGTGGACATATATGTATATACATGTGTATGTGGGCGGGTCGGGCCATTCTTTCGTCTGTTTCCTTGCACTACCTCGCTAACGCGGGAGACAGCGACAAAGCAAAATAAATAAATAAATATAAAATACTACACAAGCACTATAGAATAATATCACTTAACATCCAAAGCTAACAGCAGGCAGAGCTAAACAAGACTTTCCTATCTATCTATCTATAACTCTGATTCCATTCCCTCCAGGAATTCTCTCATACAAACAAATCCATGCTTCTTTCACCAGTTTTCTCCCTCCAGTACTCTTTCACTCTACTTCCCCATGTCACAAAGGGTGTTCCTCTCACATCAACCCACTTAACAGTACTATCATACACACTCCTTGTAAACTCACCATCTTGCATTCTTTCCACATGCTTGAACCACCCCAAATTATTACATTTCACCCACTCTACCACTCCACAATTCATTCCCTTTGTATTCCCAACCGTTCACCCATCATTCCATCTTGTCATCCCACATGCTCCTCTCAAACAGCTCATTTCCACAGCCTCCATTCTTGACCTCTGTGACTCATTCTGTATCCATGTTTTAGCTGCATAAGTCAGGGTTGGGAGAATCACACTGTCTCTTAATCCTTTCTTCACTTCCATAATAACACCTCTACCCTTCTCATTACTCTGTTATGGGATCCAGTGACTCTTCTACACTGTGCTGCTCCCTCATTTACCTCTTCTTCCATACTACCAAACTCACCCAAGATAGCTCCCAAATACTTACATTCTCTCACCTCTTCCAGTCTTTTTCCCCCCATATCCATATAATGATTTGGTACACTTTCTTCTTTCACTCTGTTTCCATTCAAACACCATTAATTTACTTTTATTTACATATACCCTCAATCACCTATGCTTACACACACCATAAAACATGCAATCTTCTGCAACTCCTCTTCACCCTCAGCAAACACAGTATCATCAGCAAACAAGCTTGTCACTAGCCACCATACCTCACCACCACACTCTAGCTCTGCACTCCCTTTACCTAGTTTTGCTTTCATCTCTTATCACTACATCCATATAAAAGTTGAAAAGCCAGGGTGATATTACATAGCCCTGCCTTACATCCATATGTAAACCAAAACTTTCACTCAACTCTCTATCCACTCTTACACAGGAATGTGCTACCAAATAGGCTTTCACACCATCCAACATTGTCCCCCTAACCCATATATCCTTAACACATGTCATAAAACATTTCACTTGACTATGTCATGCGTTTTCATACCTTTCACCAGACACTTTTCCACAGTCATTTTAACTACAAAAATCTGATCCACACATCCCCTACTTTTCCTAAACCTTCCTTGCTCCTCGCTTATTCCACATTCAGTCACTTCCTTTACTACATCAATCAACAATCTTACAAACAATTATCCTTTCATACTTAACAAACTTATTCTCTCATAACTGCTACATACATCTTTAGTGCCTTTTACTCTGAATTATGGAACAATGATAGCTTTCAACCAATCCTCAGGCACAATCTTGTTTCCATGCTAAATTACATCTAATGCATCCATTCTATCATGCTTTCTCCTCCATACTTCAACATTTCTGCCATAATCCACTCCACCCCAAGTGCCTTTCCTACCTCCAATCTCATTGTCACCATCTTCAACTCCCTTCCTGCAAAAGACCTTTCCAATTAGTAATAAAGGACAAGGAAATGAACACCAAAGAAAGTGTGGGGTAAAACTTTTTGGTGTACCACATTAAATTTTTGGTTGGAAATAGTACAGTATAGAGTGCCAAGCCAAATTTATACCTTCAGACCTCTGTACCATTATCAAAAATGCCAGGTGATGTATGGCTTAATATCTTACCCACATACATCATTAGAAACTGAACGATATTGCTGGAAAAATATCACACGTCCTATTTACCAATAAATCATCAAAGAAAGGGTAACTGTAATTATACAAGAAAGATAAAATTCATGAAGTATATAAGTCCCTTTTCCAGTAAATTAGATTTATTTTTCTCATCTCTGTTCATATTTCTAGCGAAAATATGATTACATTTTCATCAATTCATATGCATAGAGTTCTGTCTGTGTAAATGAGACGTAAATATATAAATAATATGCATAGAATGTAGACATAAACAGATAAAAAAATCAAATGTGCATGAAGTACATGAAATAATGCCTGGCAAAGAATCATATGGTGCATATGTGTTTAGGTGTATGTAGAACAAAATCAAACATAAAAAAACTCATAATCAGTATATATTCACACACATAAAAAGGATCCATACTGTTATTCAAGCCACACAATATACCCTGCCACACCCTCCCACATCAATATAAAAAAACACAGTATTCTTTTGTGCAATTTCTTTAGTAATATATATTACAGAAACACTATGAAAAGAATTCTTCATTTGTAAATCTATCATTTTCAATCTGTCTCCATGCATGGAGCAATGAACATTTCTGAGATGAAGAAATAGTTCATTACTGTAAAAGAGTGCAAAATACTTGTAGATATCAGCAAAGGCTATGACTCCCCCATCTAACTTTCCCTTACAACTAAAGCATATGGTAAATTCATAAAAGAAAAAAATCAATGTAATATGTTAATTGGTACTGCATTGCAAGACTGATTTTGGAAGGCTGGTCAGCAGCACGTTGCTGAGCGTCAATTGTTTGCTTATGTCTTTTGGCAGCCAGTGAACACCTGAAATCATACCCGTCATATATCATTCCACTAAAACAATACAAAACAGGCAGTAAGGTGAAGATCAATGAGGTTTCTGTAAGTTCTCTTAACTTCCACAAAAATTTCAACTTTTACATTCTCTTACCCAGTATTTTCCCTGGTGTCTATCACTCTCCCAATCATCACTTATCTATTACTGAAGTCCATACAATGATGCTCCTAGTTATGTAGCTCCAATACAAATCACTGCTACAAGAGGCAAGGGGAAACAATGATATGTATTTCTTCAAATTCAGTCCTTTTTTTATGGTGTCTTGAAAGCAATATTTCATACATTACCCTCACCCTCTCAAAATGCTTGAAATTCACCAAAGGACATCATGTCCTTTATAAACAAATCTGAAGCCATATCTTAAGGCACCCCACACAGAGCACATACTCCAATTCTGGCACAATGTGTTGATGCACCACGTTACAGCACACTTAGTAATTGTCTTTAATGACAATTTATACACTGTCAGTCAATACAAGAGTATAGGCTTCTTTATATTCACAAGCCTTAGAGGCAGTAGCTGTTATATTGCACTGACGCAACACTTAAAATTGTCAGTTTCACAGCCGCCGGGGCTCTACATCCGACTAGTTCTCGTTAGTATCCACTTAATATCCACTCTTAAAGCCAAGACCTAAGGGCCTAGACAGTCCACAGCACCAGTAACTATGAAATAGCCAGCGGCCAAGATATGGCTGAAAATTCACTCATCGGAACATGAAGATTGCATCCGAGTTTGACTTTATTTCTCAGGAAATTCATACGACCAAGGGTGAATCCAACCAGTCCTTACCTTTCCTCTGGCCTTTAGCATCCCCGGGAGGAGGTATAAACCATCTGAGCCATATGTAACTAATAATATGAGGCCAAATGAGTGGACAGGTGAACCCAAACTTCCCCTTTGTTCGTAATGTTTACATCGGGATGTCTGTCTTGGGGGGGCCGGGAGAGGGGGAGGGCTATGTTGCCACGTATGAATAAAAGAAAAATTAATACATCTTTCGCTCTATTTTGAGGATAGAGAATATCTTCAATATAATTTTTGACTACCAATTAAGCCGTATATATAGTTGCTGTAATTACAAATGCCGAAATTGTATCATTATGAATTGTTGATATAAATATTTAAACTTCAACGCTCTGGCAGGAGTATTGCTCTTGCGCGCTCAGCTGATCGCTGAGAAGCGCCAAATTTGAAATATTCTCATGTCAAAATTACCTTTTTGATCAAATGGTTAAACTAACATATACCCAAATTATCATATGTAAACATTATAGTGAGAGAAAAGAGAGCTCCTTATGCAATTTTGGTAAAATTAACATGTCTCAATAGACTCCAGTGAATATGTCAATATAATCACCTGTTTTCATGAGAATTCCTAAACAGCGTTTATATTCTATGATTTACTTCGTCAGTTTTTTCACTCGACTGTACCCACTGCAACGTTTCAGAATACCATCTTGTATTGCTGGCTATAGTTTTATAGGTGTTGTTTTAACTAAAGCTCTGTAAAAACAATGTAGCTCGGTTGTTTGGCGACTCCATTATAAGACATTTAATACAAATGGAATACAACCAGAGTTATCAAAAGGGAAAATATTTCCAATTCTACACTGTTTGCCCTAAACATGATCTTTTGTATTTATACAGTTAGTGGACCTGTTTAAACGATATTCTGTAATATGCATATCACATTCCATTTTGCTGAAATTATTGGTTTATGCATTAAGCATACATACAATGATATCAACATACATACATACATCATACATACATACATACTTACATACATACATACATACATCATACATACATACATTCATACATACATACATACTACATACATACATACATAATACATACATACATCATACATACATCATACATACATACATCATACATACATACATACATACATACATACTTACATACATACATACATTACATACATACATACAACATACATACATACATTCATACATACATACATACATACATACATGCATACATACATACATAGGGTAATTAGAAGAAAATAATTTTGACTGCTATTGTGTGTGACTCTGGCCTTTGATCTATCAACCCATATTCATTTGTAGCGTTTTACACAACAGCTGACCTTCCTGTAGACTAGCACTTGTAACTATAAGTGAAAGACAGCTACAGTGATGGTGTGGAGAACAATTTCGAGAAAAAAAAAGGAACTTGGTTGCAATGACCTTGGTGTTTCTCACCAACGTATCTTAAAATTAATAATGACTAAGCAACAGATGCTCTTCCAATCAGGGTCAGCCCTTGCCGGGTACAGAGCCCTGACCAAACCTCAGTTTAAGGCCTCCCTTTAAAAATCTATACAATTAAAAAAAAAAAAAAAAAAAAAAAAAAAAAAAAAAAAAAAAAAAAAAAAAAAAAAAAAAAAAAAAACAACAGAAAAAAAAGCATAAAAAAACAGAAGATTAAAAAAAAAACAAAAAAAATAAAAAAAAAAAAAACTATGGTGTATACCCAACTGTTATAGATTTGGGAGGACTGGAAAAGGTGAAAGAATTTAAGTATTAAGAGAACTATCTTGAGTAAGTTTGGTGATATGGAAGAAAACAGTAAAGGAGAGGAAAGTCATTGGATTCCTTAGCAGAACAATGAAGGGTAGAAGTGTAAGTAAGGAAGAGAAGAAAGGATTTAGGGACAAGTTTAGTCCTCCTGACCCTGGCCTAGGCAGCCAAAACACGCTCATGGAATGAGCCACAGAGGTCAAGCACTGAGGCTGTGAAAATGAGCTATCTACAAGGAACATGTAGTATCACTGGATAGAATGAAGAAAGAAATGAAATGTATGACAGGAAATGCATAAGGAATGAATTACAGAGTGGGAGACTGAGTGAAATACAATACTTTAAGATAGTGCAGGCACATGTAAAGAAAGCAAGTCAGGAAGTTAACAAGGAGAGTCTATGACAGTATGATTAAAGGGTTGGTGTGAGAGGAAGTCCACCTGTAACACAGAGAAAAATACTGGAGGGAATGAGATGGTGAAAGAATAAGTGAAATGGTGTATGCAAGGGAGGCATGCATAGACAGGGACAAGTGGAGATTCTTTTGCTATGGCCACCCCCATGATGGGATTTCCCACAAGGAATGGGCATCAAATATATAGACAGAATGAAAAATAAAAGGCTAAGAAAGAAAGAGGTCTGAAGACCAGGCAAACCAGGCTTCCTACTGGTTAATGTACAACACCAAGTGACTCTGTAGTTGTTGATCATCACGGAATAGGACCCATGAATCACTCTAATAAGGAATAACATATGAATGCTCTGCTTTTGTTCATTTAGAGCCAACTCTCTTTTCAGAATCTGCCAGACCCAACATTTCTCGGCAATTAGCAGGAAAATCAACCTTAAAATCTTCTAAAATTTCAATGATGGGAATACTCTAAATCTGCCATCACACAGGAAGGTTATTGATCCAATTCATAAAACCTTCAGATCTTGCTAAAAAAACAGAGGCCCACCTAAAGTATCTATTTCTCAACATGCTCTAAACTCTTTAACCCTCAGAAGGCGGCCCACCTCACATGAAATTACTCAAGTGAGAATTAATTCTTGAAGCAATATATAGTCATTAATACTTGTAGTGGCATCCTACACAGTACTTCCTAACACTACAGGACTAAACTTTTTCCCTATATTAATCAGTATATGTGGAGATATCAAGAATGCCTGTTGGAAATCTAGGCTCACATATTATGCATAAATTACTGAAGCTGTGTAACACATGACTGAAGACATTAATGATGAAAACTATTAGCAATCATATCTGTTTGTTACAAAACACACAAAAATACTACACATCTCTATCAGTATCCCTGAAAATGCTCTTGGAGTACTTCATATGCCTGGCAGGGGTGCAGCATAAATCAAAGGGCAATTAAGTACTTGTAAACGTTTCACAAGGCTGAGTTGTAAAGAACGAATTGAGGCTAACAACTTTCCTTGTCGTATCCAGATAAGACATCTTTTTCATCAGAAATGGATCCATTTCCTAACACTTTGAAAGCTGCTTGCATAAAATTTTAACGCAACAACCTGTCATGCAAGCAGGTGTGACAAGAGTCCTGTGGCAAGAGTCTCATAAGAGAGGTGTAATATCCCTGTGTCTCATGATGTGGCTACAAGAGAGGTTTGGTTCAGTCAGGTTAAATTGAATTTGGTTAGACTTGGCTAAGTTTGGTTAGATTGGGTTAAGTTTGTTTAGGTTTTGTTAGGTAAGGTTAGGTTAGGTTGGTTAGGTTACCATAAATTTTGTTAGGTTTCCTAAAGTTTCATTAAATGTTCAGGGAGGAAATGTCAGTAGGAGCTGAGGTATCACTAAATATCAAGGAATGGACTATCAGTTGGGGATGAAGTGTCTAGCAACCAAAATGGAATAATTCATTACCTCTTACTGAATGATAATCAATAAGGCAATAGTAATAAGGGTGTTGAACAATATATCAGGGAAAATGTGGGGTTGATTAAAGTAAAAGTAGTTAATACATTAAAAAAAAAGAGACTCTACATAAAACCTCACCTAGTAGACAAAACATATAGCTGACACAAATATAAAAACATTAGATTGGCAGGCTCTTGGGAATTCCGTGACCACAACATATGGGAGATCCTCCATCACAGCTGTAACTGATACGTTTCAACTTAGTAGTCACAGACATTAAGATAAACCTCAACTGCAACAGAGGTCAGGTGACAATTTCATCAACTCTGTTGATCTTTTGCAAGTGTATTTCTTAATTTTACATTACTTAACCAACATTTTCCTCGATATATACGTCCCTCTCTACTATTACCTTTAGCTATTCAACACTGCTCTATAAATGGTATATTAGTCTGTAAATACTACACAGGTAAATACTACATCAGGTGTTTGCTTTGAAGAATATATGCGAGAAATACTTAGAAAAACAAATGGATTTGTATGTAGCATTTATGGATCTGGAGAAGGCATATGATAGAGTTGATAGAGATGCTCTGTGGAAGGTATTAAGAATATATGGTGTGGGAGGCAAGTTGTTAGAAGCAGTGAAAAGTTTTTATCGAGGATGTAAGGCATGTGTTCGTGTAGGAAGAGAGGAAAGTGATTGATTCTCAGTGAATGTAGGTTTGCGGCAGGGGTGTGTGATGTCTCCATGGTTGTTTAATTTGTTTATGGATGGGGTTGTTAGGGAGGTGAATGCAAGAGTTTTGGAAAGAGGGGCAAGTATGCAGTCTGTTGTGGATGAAAGAGCTTGGGAAGTGAGTCAGTTGTTGTTCGCTGATGATACAGCGCTGGTGGCTGATTCATGTGAGAAACTGCAGAAGCTGGTGACTGAGTTTGGTAAAGTGTGTGAAAGAAGAAAGTTAAGAGTAAATGTGAATAAGAGCAAGGTTATTAGGTACAGTAGGGTTGAGGGTCAAGTCAATTGGGAGGTAAGTTTGAATGGAGAAAAGCTGGAGGAAGTGAAGTGTTTTAGATATCTGGGAGTGGATCTGGCAGCGGATGGAACCATGGAAGCAGAAGTGAATCATAGGGTGGGGGAGGGGGCGAAAATTCTGGGAGCCTTGAAGAATGTTTGGAAGTCGAGAACATTATCTCGGAGAGCAAAAATGGGTATGTTTGAAGGAATAGTGGTTCCAACAATGTTGTATGGTTGCGAGGTGTGGGCTATGGATAGATTTGTGCGCAGGAGGGTGGATGTGCTGGAAATGAGATGTTTGAGGACAATATGTGGTGTGAGGTGGTTTGATCGAGTAAGTAATGTAAGGGTGAGAGAGATGTGTGGAAATAAAAAGTGTGGTTGAGAGAGCAGAAGAGGGTGTTTTGAAATGGTTTGGTCACATGGAGAGAATGAGTGGGGAAAGATTGACCAAGAGGATATATGTGTCAGAGGTGGAGGGAACGAGGAGAAGTGGGAGACCAAATTGGAGGTGGAAAGATGGAGTGAAAAAGATTTTGAGTGATCGGGGCCTGAACATGCAGGAGGGTGAAAGGAGTGCAAGGAATAGAGTGAATTGGAACGATGTGGTATACTGGGGTCGACGTGCTGTCAATGGATTGAACCAGGGCATGTGAAGCGTCTGGGGTAAACCATGCAAAGTGTGTGGGGCCTGGATGTGGAAAGGGAGCTGTGGTTTCGGTGCATTATTACATGGCAGCTAGAGACTGAGTGTGAACGAATGGGGCCTTTGGTGTTTTTCCTAGCGCTACCTCGCACACATGAGGGGGGAAGGGGTTGTTATTCCATGTGGGGCGAGGTGGCGATGGGAACAAATAAAGGCAGACAGTATGAATTATGTACATGTGTATATATGTATATGGCTGTGTGTGTATATATATGTGTACATTGAGATGTATAGGTATGTATATTGTGCATGGGTGGACATATATGTATATACATGTGTATGTGGGCGGGTCGGGCCATTCTTTCGTCTGTTTCCTTGCACTACCTCGCTAACGCGGGAGACAGCGACAAAGCAAAATAAATAAATAAATATAAAATACTACACAAGCACTCTAGAATAATATCACTTAACATCCAAAGCTAACAGCAGGCAGAGCTAAACAAGACTTTCCTATCTATCTATCTATAACTCTGATTCCATTCCCTCCAGGAATTCTCTCATACAAACAAATCCATGCTTCTTTCACCAGTTTTCTCCCTCCAGTACTCTTTCACTCTACTTCCCCATGTCACAAAGGGTGTTCCTCTCACATCAACCCACTTAACAGTACTATCATACACACTCCTTGTAAACTCACCATCTTGCATTCTTTCCACATGCTTGAACCACCCCAAATTATTACATTTCACCCACTCTACCACTCCACAATTCATTCCCTTTGTATTCCCAACCGTTCACCCATCATTCCATCTTGTCATCCCACATGCTCCTCTCAAACAGCTCATTTCCACAGCCTCCATTCTTGACCTCTGTGACTCATTCTGTATCCATGTTTTAGCTGCATAAGTCAGGGTTGGGAGAATCACACTGTCTCTTAATCCTTTCTTCACTTCCATAATAACACCTCTACCCTTCTCATTACTCTGTTATGGGATCCAGTGACTCTTCTACACTGTGCTGCTCCCTCATTTACCTCTTCTTCCATACTACCAAACTCACCCAAGATAGCTCCCAAATACTTACATTCTCTCACCTCTTCCAGTCTTTTTCCCCCCATATCCATATAATGATTTGGTACACTTTCTTCTTTCACTCTGTTTCCATTCAAACACCATTAATTTACTTTTATTTACATATACCCTCAATCACCTATGCTTACACACACCATAAAACATGCAATCTTCTGCAACTCCTCTTCACCCTCAGCAAACACAGTATCATCAGCAAACAAGCTTGTCACTAGCCACCATACCTCACCACCACACTCTAGCTCTGCACTCCCTTTACCTAGTTTTGCTTTCATCTCTTATCACTACATCCATATAAAAGTTGAAAAGCCAGGGTGATATTACATAGCCCTGCCTTACATCCATATGTAAACCAAAACTTTCACTCAACTCTCTATCCACTCTTACACAGGAATGTGCTACCAAATAGGCTTTCACACCATCCAACATTGTCCCCCTAACCCATATATCCTTAACACATGTCATAAAACATTTCACTTGACTATGTCATGCGTTTTCATACCTTTCACCAGACACTTTTCCACAGTCATTTTAACTACAAAAATCTGATCCACACATCCCCTACTTTTCCTAAACCTTCCTTGCTCCTCGCTTATTCCACATTCAGTCACTTCCTTTACTACATCAATCAACAATCTTACAAACAATTATCCTTTCATACTTAACAAACTTATTCTCTCATAACTGCTACATACATCTTTAGTGCCTTTTACTCTGAATTATGGAACAATGATAGCTTTCAACCAATCCTCAGGCACAATCTTGTTTCCATGCTAAATTACATCTAATGCATCCATTCTATCATGCTTTCTCCTCCATACTTCAACATTTCTGCCATAATCCACTCCACCCCAAGTGCCTTTCCCACCTCCAATCTCATTGTCACCATCTTCAACTCCCTTCCTGCAAAAGACCTTTCCAATTAGTAATAAAGGACAAGGAAATGAACACCAAAGAAAGTGTGGGGTAAAACTTTTTGGTGTACCACATTAAATTTTTGGTTGGAAATAGTACAGTATAGAGTGCCAAGCCAAATTTATACCTTCAGACCTCTGTACCATTATCAAAAATGCCAGGTGATGTATGGCTTAATATCTTACCCACATACATCATTAGAAACTGAACGATATTGCTGGAAAAATATCACACGTCCTATTTACCAATAAATCATCAAAGAAAGGGTAACTGTAATTATACAAGAAAGATAAAATTCATGAAGTATATAAGTCCCTTTTCCAGTAAATTAGATTTATTTTTCTCATCTCTGTTCATATTTCTAGCGAAAATATGATTACATTTTCATCAATTCATATGCATAGAGTTCTGTCTGTGTAAATGAGACGTAAATATATAAATAATATGCATAGAATGTAGACATAAACAGATAAAAAAATCAAATGTGCATGAAGTACATGAAATAATGCCTGGCAAAGAATCATATGGTGCATATGTGTTTAGGTGTAAGTAGAACAAAATCAAACATAAAAAAACTCATAATCAGTATATATTCACACACATAAAAAGGATCCATACGGTTATTCAAGCCACACAATATACCCTGCCACACCCTCCCACATTAATATAAAAAAACACAGTATTCTTTTGTGCAATTTCTTTAGTAATATATATTACAGAAACACTATGAAAAGAATTCTTCATTTGTAAATCTATCATTTTCAATCTGTCTCCATGCATGGAGCAATGAACATTTCTGAGATGAAGAAATAGTTCATTACTGTAAAAGAGTGCAAAATACTTGTAGATATCAGCAAAGGCTATGACTCTCCCATCTAACTTTCCCTTACAACTAAAGCATATGGTAAATTCATAAAAGAAAAAAATCAATGTAATATGTTAATTGGTACTGCATTGCAAGACTGATTTTGGAAGGCTGGTCAGCAGCACGTTGCTGAGCGTCAATTGTTTGCTTATGTCTTTTGGCAGCCAGTGAACACCTGAAATCATACCCGTCATATATCATTCCACTAAAACAATACAAAACAGGCAGTAAGGTGAAGATCAATGAGGTTTCTGTAAGTTCTCTTAACTTCCACAAAAATTTCAACTTTTACATTCTCTTACCCAGTATTTTCCCTGGTGTCTATCACTCTCCCAATCATCACTTATCTATTACTGAAGTCCATACAATGATGCTCCTAGTTATGTAGCTCCAATACAAATCACTGCTACAAGAGGCAAGGGGAAACAATGATATGTATTTCTTCAAATTCAGTCCTTTTTTTATGGTGTCTTGAAAGCAATATTTCATACATTACCCTCACCCTCTCAAAATGCTTGAAATTCACCAAAGGACATCATGTCCTTTATAAACAAATCTGAAGCCATATCTTAAGGCACCCCACACAGAGCACATACTCCAATTCTGGCACAATGTGTTGATGCACCACGTTACAGCACACATAGTAATTGTCTTTAATGACAATTTATACACTGTCAGTCAATACAAGAGTATAGGCTTCTTTATATTCACAAGCCTTAGAGGCAGTAGCTGTTATATTGCACTGACGCAACACTTAAAATTGTCAGTTTCACAGCCGCCGGGGCTCTACATCCGACTAGTTCTCGTTAGTATCCACTTAATATCCACTCTTAAAGCCAAGACCTAAGGGCCTAGACAGTCCACAGCACCAGTAACTATGAAATAGCCAGCGGCCAAGATATGGCTGAAAATTCACTGATCGGAACATGAAGATTGCATCCGAGTTTGACTTTATTTCTCAGGAAATTCATACGACAAAGGGTGAATCCAACCAGTCCTTACCTTTCCTCTGGCCTTTAGCATCCCCGGGAGGAGGTATAAACCATCTGAGCCATATGTAACTAATAATATGAGGCCAAATGAGTGGACAGGTGAACCCAAACTTCCCCTTTGTTCGTAATGTTTACATCGGGATGTCTGTCTTGGGGGGGCCGGGAGAGGGGGAGGGCTATGTTGCCACGTATGAATAAAAGAAAAATTAATACATCTTTCGCTCTATTTTGAGGATAGAGAATATCTTCAATATAATTTTTGACTACCAATTAAGCCGTATATATAGTTGCTGTAATTACAAATGCCGAAATTGTATCATTATGAATTGTTGATATAAATATTTAAACTTCAACGCTCTGGCAGGAGTATTGCTCTTGCGCGCTCAGCTGATCGCTGAGAAGCGCCAAATTTGAAATATTCTCATGTCAAAATTACCTTTTTGATCAAATGGTTAAACTAACATATACCCAAATTATCATATGTAAACATTATAGTGAGAGAAAAGAGAGCTCCTTATGCAATTTTGGTAAAATTAACATGTCTTAATAGACTCCAGTGAATATGTCAATATAATCACCTGTTTTCATGAGAATTCCTAACAGCGTTATATTCTATGATTTACTTCGTCAGTTTTTTCACTCGACTGTACCCACTGCAACGTTTCAGAATACCATCTTGTATTGCTGGCTATAGTTTTATAGGTGTTGTTTTAACTAAAGCTCTGTAAAAACAATGTAGCTCGGTTGTTTGGCGACTCCATTATAAGACATTTAATACAAATGGAATACAACCAGAGTTATCAAAAGGGAAAACATTTCCAATTCTACACTGTTTGCCCTAAACATGATCTTTTGTATTTATACAGTTAGTGGACCTGTTTAAACGATATTCTGTAATATGCATATCACATTCCATTTTGCTGAAATCATTGGTTTATGCATTAAGCACACATACAATGATATCAACATACATAAATACATACATACATACATACATACATACATACATACATCACACATACATACATACATACATACATACATACATACATACATACATACATCATACATACATACATCATACATACATCATACATACATACATCATACATACATACATACATACATACATACATACATACATACATACATACATACATACATACAACGTCCATACATTCATACATACATACATACATACATGCATACATACATACATACATAGGGTAATTAGAAGAAAATAATTTTGACTGCTATTGTGTGTGACTCTGGCCTTTGATCTATCAACCCATATTCATTTGTAGCGTTTTACACAACAGCTGACCTTCCTGTAGACTAGCACTTGTAACTATAAGTGAAAGACAGCTACAGTGATGGTGTGGAGAACAATTTCGAGAAAAAAAAAAGGAACTTGGTTGCAATGACCTTGGTGTTTCTCACCAACGTATCTTAAAATTAATAATGACTAAGCAACAGATGCTCTTCCAATCAGGGTCAGCCCTTGCCGGGTACAGAGCCCTGACCAAACCTCAGTTTAAGGCCTCCCTTTAAAAATCTATAAAATTAAAAAAAAAAAAATCTTAAAGATGAATCGATGATTTTTTTCAACATTTTCATACCCATTCATAGGGATAATAGAAGAAATTATAATGATTACTAAAGGAAGAATCTATTCTAGATAGGCGATATGCTTGTATTTTCATGGCTTTAGCAGTTCCTATGTCACAGATTATGAGCGTTTTTTAGGGGAAAAAAGGATTTCTAGCATTAGAAGATGATAACAAAGATAACAACAAAGTGTTCAAGAAAATGAGACAAGATATAATCAAAAGCAATTCTATTTCCATATTTGCACCTCTTATCATAACGGTTCACTTTATGTAACATTAGTGTTGCAATGTGATGTGATACAGTTGCTTGTGACCGCAACTACATAAGTGGCTTCAACTTAGAGTAATTTAGATTTGAAATGGACTTTCGTAGTGTATCAGTTAGCGTTCCCGATCGTGACGCATTCATAGGCCGCCCAGAGTCGAGCGCATAGGTTCGAATCCTGGTTTCGTTTCGGAAGTCGTTCCCCAGTCAACCTAGCTGTTCATCCACCCTTGAAATAGCGTTAATGGGATGATCATAATTAAGGCCTTTAAAAAAACAGTGATGCCACACATTTTAACCTTCTAAGCCTAAGCCTAATACAACCATTGACGCTCACTAAACTGGTGACCCCAGAGTGAAAATGGGTGAGTCAGGTGACCCTTCTGTTACGTGAGAGGTCAGGTAAGGTCACGTGCTGTCGTTGGCTTAAATGATGATGTACGTCTGTGTGGGCCTACATGATATATGATGAAGTAGGAATATATTGCTTTGGAAATAAAACATCGAGTGGAACATAGTGCCTTGTTCTGTGACGTGGACACTCCCAGTAACAATTCGGAATGAAATAAGTGAGAAAAATGATAGATTGAACATTAATTAAAGTTATCACACGTGAATTATGAAGGCCAGGCCCCCAACCGACCACCAACAGCGGGTGAATCCCCATCTCGCCACTATCCTAGGCAGACCCTGATTTTTTCTTTTTATGTAATGTTTCGTGCGAACTTGTACACGATGGAAATTATTCAGGCCAATGTCCAGAGAGAGAGAGAGAGAGAGAGAGAGAGAGAGAGAGAGAGAGAGAGAGAGAGAGAGAAACTAGTATGTCCTACCCTCATGGCGGTGGATAATGAAAGTTTGGCCCTAATTTGGTCTACGCGGTGATCAGGCGCGGTGTAAGAGAAAATCATATATATATATATATATATATATATATATATATATATATATATATATATATATATATATATATATATATATATATATATATATATATAATCATTAAATTTTAGGGAGAACCGTTATGTGACATTCATTTTTTCATTCATTTCAAGCTAGAAGTTTCAGTTTTCTAAATTGTTTCTTACATTTTTCATATGTATATATATGTATGTGTGTGTGTGTGTGTGTGTATGTGCGTATGTATGTGTATGTGTGTGTATGTGTATATGTATATATATATATGTATATTATCCCTGGGGATAGGGGTGAAAGAATACTTCCCACGTATTCCTCGCGTGTCGTAGAAAGCGACTAGAAGGGACGGGAGCGGGGGGCCAGAAATCCTCCCCTCCTTGTATTAACTTTCTAAAATAGGAAACAGAAGAAGGAGTCACGCGGGGAGTGCTCATCCTCCTCGAAGGCTCAGAGTGGGGTGCCTAAATGTGTGTGGATGTAACCAAGATGTGAAAAAAGGAGAGATAGGTAGCATGTTTGAGGAAAGGAACCTGGATGTTTTGGCTCTGAGTGAAACGAAGCTCAAGGGTAAAGGGGAAGAGTGGTTTGGGAATGTCTGGGGAGTAAAGTCAGGGGTTAGTGAGAGGACAAGAGCAAGGGAAGCAGTAGCAATACTCCTGAAACAGGAGTTGTGGGAGTATGTGATAGAATGTAAGAAAGTAAATTCTCGATTAATATGGGTAAAACTGAAAGTTGATGGAGAGAGGTGGGTGATTATTGGTGCATATGCACCTGGGCATGAGAAGAAAGATCATGAGAGGCAAGTGTTTTGGGAGCAGCTGAATGAGTGTGTTAGTGGTTTTGATGCACGAGACCGGGTTATAGTGATGGGTGATTTGAATGCAAAGGTGAGTAATGTGGCAGTTGAGGGAATAATTGGTATACATGGGGTGTTCAGTGTTGTAAATGGAAATGGTGAAGAGCTTGTAGATTTATGTGCTGAAAAAGGACTGATGATTGGGAATACCTGGTTTAAAAAGCGAGATATACATAAGTATACTTATGTAAGTAGGAGAGATGGCCAGAGAGCGTTATTGGATTACGTGTTAATTGACAGGCGTGCGAAAGAGAGACTTTTGGATGTTAATGTGCTGAGAGGTGCAACTGGAGGGATGTCTGATCATTATCTTGTGGAGGCTAAGGTGAAGATTTGTATGGGTTTTCAGAAAAGAAGAGTGAATGTTGGGGTGAAGAGGGTGTGAGAGTAAGTGAGCTTGGGAAGGAGACCTGTGTGAGGAAGTACCAGGAGAGACTGAGTACAGAATGGAAAAAGGTGAGAACAATGGAAGTAAGGGGAGTGGGGGAGGAATGGGATGTATTTAGGGAATCAGTGATGGATTGCGCAAAAGATGCTTGTGGCATGAGAAGAGTGGGAGGTGGGTTGATTAGAAAGGGTAGTGAGTGGTGGGATGAAGAAGTAAGAGTATTAGTGAAAGAGAAGAGAGAGGCATTTGGACGATTTTTGCAGGGAAAAAATGCAATTGAGTGGGAGATATATAAAAGAAAGAGACAGGAGGTCAAGAGAAAGGTGCAAGAGGTGAAAAAAAGGGCAAATAAGAGTTGGGGTGAGAGAGTATCATTAAATTTTAGGGAGAATAAAAAGATGTTCTGGAAGGAGGTAAATAAAGTGCGTAAGACAAGGGAGCAAATGGGAACTTCAGTGAAGGGCGCAAATGGGGAGGTGATAACAAGTAGTGGTGATGTGAGAAGGAGATGGAGTGAGTATTTTGAAGGTTTGTTGAATGTGTTTGATGATAGAGTGGCAGATACAGGGTGTTTTGGTCGAGGTGGTGTGCAAAGTGACAGGGTTAGGGAAAATGGTTTGGTAAACAGAGAAGAGGTAGTGAAAGCTTTGCGGAAGATGAAAGCCGGCAAGGCAGCAGGTTTGGATGGTATTGCAGTGGAATTTATTAAAAAAGGGGGTGACTGTATTGTTGACTGGTTGGTAAGGTTATTTAATGTATGTATGACTCATGGTGAGGTGCCTGAGGATTGGCGGAATGCGTGCATAGTGCCATTGTACAAAGGCAAAGGAGATAAGAGTGAGTGCTCAAATTACAGAGGTATAAGTTTGTTGAGTATTCCTGGTAAATTATATGGGAGGGTATTGATTGAGAGGGTGAAGGCATGTACAGAGCATCAGATTGGGGAAGAGCAGTGTGGTTTCAGAAGTGGTAGAGGATGTGTGGATCAGGTGTTTGCTTTGAAGAATGTATGTGAGAAATACTTAGAAAAGCAAATGGATTTGTATGTAGCATTTATGGATCTGGAGAAGGCATATGATAGAGTTAATAGAGATGCTCTGTGGAAGGTATTAAGAATATATGGTGTGGGAGGAAAGTTGTTAGAAGCAGTGAAAAGTTTTTATCGAGGATGTAAGGCATGTGTACGTGTAGGAAGAGAGGAAAGTGATTGGTTCTCAGTGAATGTAGGTTTGCGGCAGGGGTGTGTGATGTCTCCATGGTTGTTTAATTTGTTTATGGATGGGGTTGTTAGGGAGGTAAATGCAAGAGTTTTGGAAAGATGGGCAAGTATGAAGTCTGTTGGGGATGAGAGAGCTTAGGAAGTGAGTCAGTTGTTGTTCGCTGATGATACAGCGCTGGTGGCTGATTCATGTGAGAAACTGCAGAAGCTGGTGACTGAGTTTGGTAAAGTGTGTGGAAGAAGAAAGTTAAGAGTAAATGTAAATAAGAGCAAGGTTATTAGGTACAGTAGGGTTGAGGGTCAAGTCAATTGGGAGGTGAGTTTGAATGGAGAAAAACTTGAGGAAGTGAAGTGTTTTAGATATCTGGGAGTGGATCTGGCAGCGGATGGAACCATGGAAGCGGAAGTGGATCATAGGGTGGGGGAGGGGGCGAAAATTCTGGGGGCCTTGAAGAATGTGTGGAAGTCGAGAACATTATCTCGGAAAGCAAAAATGTGTATGTTTGAAGGAATAGTGGTTCCAACAATGTTGTATGGTTGCGAGGCGTGGGCTATGCATATCGTTGTGCGCAGGAGGATGGATGTGTTGGAAATGAGATGTTTGAGGACAATGTGTGGTGTGAGGTGGTTTGATCGAGTGAGTAACGTAAGGGTAAGAAAGATGTGTGGAAATAAAAAGAGCGTGGTTGAGAGAGCAGAAGAGGGTGTTTTGAAGTGGTTTGGGCACATGGAGAGAATGAGTAAGGAAAGATTGACCAAGAGGATATATGTCGGAGGTGGAGGGAACGAGGAGAAGAGGGAGACCAAATTGGAGGTGGAAAGATGGAGTGAAAAAGATTTTGTGTGATCGGGGCCTGAACATGCAGGAGGGTGAAAGGAGGGCAAGGAATAGAGTGAATTGGAGCGATGTGGTATACCGGGGTTGACGTGCTGTCAGTGGATTGAATCAAGGCATGTGAAGCGTCAGGGGTAAACCATGGAAAGCTGTGTAGGTATGTATATTTGCGTGTGTGGACGTGTATGTATATACATATGTATGGGGGTGGGTTGGGCCATTTCTTTCGTCTGTTTCCTTGCGCTACCTCGCAAACGCGGGAGACAGCAACAAAGTAAAAAAAAAAAAAAAAAATATATAGATATATATATATATATATATATATATATATATATATATATATATATATATATATATATATATATATATATATATGTTGTTAGCGCCACCTCGCTAATGCGGAGAATGGCAATATATTTTATTTTTATTTTATTATAATAATAAAATGAGAATAAAATATATTGCCATTCCCCGCATTAGCGAGGTGGCGCTAACAACAGAGGACTGGGCCTTTGAGGGAATATATATATATATATATATATATATATATATATATATATATATATATATATATATATATATATATATATATAATTTTAGGGAGAATAAAAAGATGTTCTGGAAGGAGGTAAATAAAGTGCGTAAGACAAGGGAGCAAATGGGAAAGTGAAGGGCGCTAATGGGGAGGTGATAACAAGTAGTGGTGATGTGAGAAGGAGATGGAGTGAGTATTTTGAAGGTTTGTTGAATGTGTCTGATGATAGAGCGGCAGATATAGGGTGTCTTGGTCGAGGTGGTGTGCAAAGTGAGAGGGTTAGGGAAAATGATTTGGTAAACAGAGAAGAGGTAGTAAAAGCTTTGCAGAAGATGAAAGCCGGCAAGGCAGCAGGTTTGGATGGTAATGCAGTGGAATTTATCAAAAAAAGGGGGTGACTGTATTTTTGACTGGTTGGTAAGGTTATTTAATGTATGTATGACTCATGGTGAGGTGCCTGAGGATTGGCGGAATGCGTGCATAGTGCCATTGTACAAAGGCAAAGGGGATAAGAGTGAGTGCTCAAATTACAGAGGTATAAGTTTGTTGAGTACTCCTGGTAAATTATATGGGAGGGTATTGACTGAGAGGGTGAAGGCATGTACAGAGCATCAGATTGGGGAAGAGCAGTGTGGTTTCAGAAGTGGTAGAGGATGTGTGGATCAGGTGTTTGCTTTGAAGAATGTATGTGAGAAATATTTAGAAAAGCAAATGGATTTGTATGTAGCATTTATGGATCTGGAGAAGGCATATGATAGAGTTAATAGAGATGCTCTGTGGAAGGAATTAAGAATATATGGTGTGGGAGGCAAGTTGTTAGAAGCAGTGAAAAGTTTTTATCGAGGATCTGGCAGCGGATGGAACCATGGAAGCGGAAGTGAATCATAAGGTGGGGGCGGGGGGTGAAAATCCTGGGAGCCTTGAAGGATGTGTGTAAGTCGAGAACATTATCTCGGAAAGCAAAAAATGGGTATGTTTGAAGGAATAGTGGTTCCAACAATGTTGTATGGTTGCGAGGCGTGGGCTATGGATAGAGTTGTGCGCAGGAGGGTGGATGTGCTGGAAATGAGATGTTTGAGGACAATGTGTGGTGTGAGGTGGTTTGATCGAGTAAGTAATGTAAGGGTGAGAGAGATGTGTGGAAATAAAAAGAGCGTGGTTGAGAGAGCAGAAGAGGTTGTTTTGAAATGGTTTGGGCACATGGAGAGAATGAGTGAGGAAAGATTGACCAAGAGGATATATGTGTCGGAGGTGGAGGGAACGAGGAGAAGTGGGAGACCAAATTGGAGGTGGAAAGATGGGGTGAAAAAGATTTTGTGTGATCGGGGCCTGAACATGCAGGAGGGTGAAAGGAGGGCAAGGAATAGAGTGAATTGGATCGATGTGGTATACCGGGGTTGACGTGCTGTCAGTGGATTGAATCAGGGCATGTGAAGCGTCTGGGGTAAACCATGGAAAGCTGTGTAGGTATGTATATTTGCGTGTGTGGACTTATGTATATACATGTGTATGGGGGTGGGTTGGGCCATTTCTTTCGTCTGTTTCCTTGTGCTACCTCGCAAACGCGGGAGACAGCGACAAAGCAAAAAAAAAAAAAAAAAAAAAAAATATATATATATATATATATATATATATATATATATATATATATATATATATATATATATATATATATATGTATAATTTAGGGAGAATAAAAAGATGTTCTGGAAGGAGGTAAATAAAGCGCGTAAGACAAGGGAGCGAATGGGAACTTCAGTGAAGGGGGCTAATGGGGAGGTGATAACAAGTAGTGGTGATGTGAGAAGGAGATGGAGTGAGTATTTTGAAGGTTTGTTGAATGTGTTTGATGATAGAGCGGCAGATATAGGGTGTCTTGGTCGAGGTGGTGTGCAAAGTGAGAGGGTTAGGGAAAATGATTTGGTAAACAGAGAAGAGGTGGTAAAAGCTTTGCAAAAGATGAAAGCCGGCAAGGCAGCAGGTTTGGATGGTATTGCAGTGGAATTTATTAAAAAAGGGGGTGACGGTATTGTTGACTGGTTGGTAAGGTTAATGTATGTATGACTCATGGTGAGGTACCTGAGGATTGGCCGAATGTGTGCATAGTGCCATTGTACAAAGGCAAAGGGGATAAGAGTGAGTGCTCAAATTACAGAGGTATAAGTTTGTTGAGTATTCCTGGTAAATTATATGGGAGGGTATTGACTGAGAGGGTGAAGGCATGTACAGAGCATCAGATTGGGGAAGAGCAGTGTGGTTTCAGAAGTGGTAGAGGATGTGTGCATCAGGTGTTTGCTTTGAAGAATGTATGTGAGAAATATTTAGAAAAGCAAATGGATTTGTATGTAGCATTTATGGATCTGGAGAAGGCATATGATAGAGTTGATAGAGATGCTCTGTGGAAGGTTTTAAGAATATATGGTGTGGGAGGCAAGTTGTTAGAAGCAGTGAAAAGTTTTTATCGAGGATGTAAGGCATGTGTACGTGTAGGAAGAGAGGAAAGTGATTGGTTCTCAGTGAATGTAGGTTTGCGGCAGGGGTGTGTGATGTCTCCATGGTTGTTTAATTTGTTTATGGATGGGGTTGTTAGGGAGGTGAATGCAAGAGTTTTGGAAAGAGGGGCAAGTATGAAGTCTGTTGTGGATGAGAGAGCTTGGGAAGTGAGTCAGTTGTTGTTCGCTGATGATACAGCGCTGGTGGCTGATTCATGTGAGAAACTGCATAAGCTGGTGACTGAGTTTGGTAAAGTGTGTGAAAGAAGAAAGTTAAGAGTAAATGTAAATAAGAGCAAGGTTATTAGGTACAGTAGGGTTGAGGGTCAAGTCAATTGGGAGGTAAGTCTGAATGGAGAAAAACTGGAGGAAGTAAAGTGTTTTAGATATCTGGGAGTGGATCTGGCAGCGGATGGAACCATGGAAGCGGAAGTGAATCATAGGGTGGGGGGGGGGGTGAAAATCCTGGGAGCCTTGAAGAATGTGTGGAAGTCGAGAACATTATCTCGGAAAGCAAAAATGGGTATGTTTGAAGGAATAGTGGTTCCAACAATGTTGTATGGTTGCGAGGCGTGGGCTATGGATAGAGTTGTGCACAGGAGGGTGGATGTGCTGGAAATGAGATGTTTGAGGACAATGTGTGGTGTGAGGTGGTTTGATCGAGTAAGTAATGTAAGGGTAAGAGAGATGTGTGGAAATAAAAAGAGCGTGGTTGAGAGAGCAGAAGAGGGTGTTTTGAAATGGTTTGGGCACATGGAGAGAATGAGTGAGGAAAGATTGACCAAGAGGATATATGTGTCGGAGGTGGAGGGAACGAGGAGAAGTGGGAGACCAAATTGGAGGTGGAAAGATGGAGTGAAAAAGGTTTTGAATGATCGGGGCTTGAACATGCAGGAGGGTGAAAGGCGGGCAAGGAATAGAGTGAATTGGATCGATGTGGTATACCGGGGTTGACGTGCTGTCAGTGGATTGAATCAGGGCATGTGAAGCGTCTGGGGTAAACCATGGAAAGTTGTGTGGGGCCTGGATGTGGAAAGGGAGCTGTGGTTTCGGGCATTATTGCATGACAGCTAGAGACTGAGTGTGAACGAATGAGGCCTTTGTTGTCTTTTCCTAGCGCTACCTCGCACGCATGAGGGGGGAGGGGGATGGTATTCCATGTGTGGCGAGGTGGCGATGGGAATGAATAAAGGCAGACAGTGTGAATTGTGTGCATGGGTATATATGTATGTGTCTGTGTGTGTATATATATCTGTACATTGAGATGTATAGGTATGTATATTTGCGTGTGTGGGAGTATGTGATAGAATGTAAGAAAGTAAATTCTCGATTAATATGGGTAAAACTGAAAGTTGATGGAGAGAGATGGGTGATCATTGGTGCATATGCACCTGGGCATGAGAAGAAAGATCATGAGAGGCAAGTGTTTTGGGAGCAGCTGAATGAGTGTGTTAGTGGTTTTGATGCACGAGACCGGGTTATAGTGATGGGTGATTTGAATGCAAAGGTGAGTAATGTGGCAGTTGAGGGAATAATTGGTATACATGGGATGTTCAGTGTTGCAAATGGAAATGGTGAAGAGCTTGTAGATTTATGTGCTGAAAAAGGACTGATGATTGGGAATACCTGGTTTAAAAAGCGAGATATACATAAGTATACTTATGTAAGTAGGAGAGATGGCCAGAGAGCGTTATTGGATTACGTGTTAATTGACAGGCGCGCGAAAGAGAGACATTTGGATGTTAATGTGCTGAGAGGTGCAACTGGGGGGAAGTCTGATCATTATCTTGTGGAGGCTAAGGTGAAGATTTGTATGGGTTTTCAGAAAAGAAGAGTGAATGTTGGGGTGAAGAGGGTGGTGAGAGTAAGTGAGCTTGGGAAGGAGACGTGTGAGGAAGTACCAGGAGAGACTGAGTACAGAATGAAAAAGGTGAGAACAATGGAAGTAAGGGGAGTGGGGAGGAATGGGATGTATTTAGGGAATCAGTGATGGATTGCGCAAAGATGCTTGTGGCATGAGAAGAGTGGGAGGTGGGTTGATTAGAAAGGGTAGTGAGTGGTGGGATGAAGAAGTAAGAGTATTAGTGAAAGAGAAGAGAGAGGCATTTGGACGATTTTTGCAGGGAAAAAATGCAATTGAGTGGGAGACGTATAAAAGAAAGAGACAGGAGGTCAAGAGAAAGGTGCATGAGGTGAAAAAAAGGGCAAATGAGAGTTGGGGTGAGAGAGTATCATTAAATCTTAGGGAGAATAAAAAGATGTTCTGGAAGGAGGTAAATAAAGTGCGTAAGACAAGGGAGCAAATGGGAACTTCAGTGAAGGGGCTAATGGGGAGGTGATAACAAGTAGTGGTGATGTGAGAAGGAGATGGAGTGAGTATTTTGAAGGTTTGTTGAATGTGTTTGATGATAGAGTGGCAGATATAGGGTGTTTTGGTCGAGGTGGTGTGCAAAGTGAGAGGGTTAGGGAAAATGATTTGGTAAACAGATAAGAGGTAGTAAAAGCTTTGCGGAAGATGAAAGCCGGCAAGGCAGCAGGTTTGGATGGTATTGCAGTGGAATTTATTAAAAAAAGGGGGTGACTGTATTTTTGACTGGTTGGTAAGGTTATTTAATGTATGTATGACTCATGGTGAGGTGCCTGAGGATTGGCGGAATGCGTGCATAGTGCCATTGTACAAAGGCAAAGGGGATAAGAGTGAGTGCTCAAATTACAGAGGTATAAGTTTGTTGAGTACTCCTGGTAAATTATATGGGAGGGTATTGACTGAGAGGGTGAAGGCATGTACAGAGCATCAGATTGGGGAAGAGCAGTGTGGTTTCAGAAGTGGTAGAGGATGTGTGGATCAGGTGTTTGCTTTGAAGAATGTATGTGAGAAATATTTAGAAAAGCAAATGGATTTGTATGTAGCATTTATGGATCTGGAGAAGGCATATGATAGAGTTAATAGAGATGCTCTGTGGAAGGAATTAAGAATATATGGTGTGGGAGGCAAGTTGTTAGAAGCAGTGAAAAGTTTTTATCGAGGATCTGGCAGCGGATGGAACCATGGAAGCGGAAGTGAATCATAAGGTGGGGGGGGGGGGGGGTGAAAATCCTGGGAGCCTTGAAGGATGGGATGTGTGTAAGTCGAGAACATTATCTCGGAAAGCAAAAAATGGGTATGTTTGAAGGAATAGTGGTTCCAACAATGTTGTATGGTTGCGAGGCGTGGGCTATGGATAGAGTTGTGCGCAGGAGGGTGGATGTGCTGGAAATGAGATGTTTGAGGACAATGTGTGGTGTGAGGTGGTTTGATCGAGTAAGTAATGTAAGGGTGAGAGAGATGTGTGGAAATAAAAAGAGCGTGGTTGAGAGAGCAGAAGAGGTTGTTTTGAAATGGTTTGGGCACATGGAGAGAATGAGTGAGGAAAGATTGACCAAGAGGATATATGTGTCGGAGGTGGAGGGAACGAGGAGAAGTGGGAGACCAAATTGGAGGTGGAAAGATGGGGTGAAAAAGATTTTGTGTGATCGGGGCCTGAACATGCAGGAGGGTGAAAGGAGGGCAAGGAATAGAGTGAATTGGATCGATGTGGTATACCGGGGTTGACGTGCTGTCAGTGGATTGAATCAGGGCATGTGAAGCGTCTGGGGTAAACCATGGAAAGCTGTGTAGGTATGTATATTTGCGTGTGTGGACTTATGTATATACATGTGTATGGGGGTGGGTTGGGCCATTTCTTTCGTCTGTTTCCTTGTGCTACCTCGCAAACGCGGGAGACAGCGACAAAGCAAAAAAAAAAAAAAAAAAAAAAAATATATATATATATATATATATATATATATATATATATATATATATATATATATATATATATATATATATGTATAATTTAGGGAGAATAAAAAGATGTTCTGGAAGGAGGTAAATAAAGCGCGTAAGACAAGGGAGCAAATGGGAACTTCAGTGAAGGGGGCTAATGGGGAGGTGATAACAAGTAGTGGTGATGTGAGAAGGAGATGGAGTGAGTATTTTGAAGGTTTGTTGAATGTGTTTGATGATAGAGCGGCAGATATAGGGTGTCTTGGTCGAGGTGGTGTGCAAAGTGAGAGGGTTAGGGAAAATGATTTGGTAAACAGAGAAGAGGTGGTAAAAGCTTTGCAGAAGATGATAGCCGGCAAGGCAGCAGGTTTGGATGGTATTGCAGTGGAATTTATTAAAAAAGGGGGTGACTGTATTGTTGACTGGTTGGTAAGGTTAATGTATGTATGACTCATGGTGAGGTACCTGAGGATTGGCCGAATGCGTGCATAGTGCCATTGTACAAAGGCAAAGGGGATAAGAGTGAGTGCTCAAATTACAGAGGTATAAGTTTGTTGAGTATTCCTGGTAAATTATATGGGAGAGTATTGACTGAGAGGGTGAAGGCATGTACAGAGCATCAGATTGGGGAAGAGCAGTGTGGTTTCAGAAGTGGTAGAGGATGTGTGCATCAGGTGTTTGCTTTGAAGAATGTATGTGAGAAATATTTAGAAAAGCAAATGGATTTGTATGTAGCATTTATGGATCTGGAGAAGGCATATGATAGAGTTGATAGAGATGCTCTCTGGAAGGTGTTAAGAATATATGGTGTGGGAGGCAAGTTGTTAGAAGCAGTGAAAAGTTTTTATCGAGGATGTAAGGCATGTGTACGTGTAGGAAGAGAGGAAAGTGATTGGTTCTCAGTGAATGTAGGTTTGCGGCAGGGGTGTGTGATGTCTCCATGGTTGTTTAATTTGTTTATGGATGGGGTTGTTAGGGAGGTGAATGCAAGAGTTTTGGAAAGAGGGGCAAGTATGAAGTCTGTTGTGGATGAGAGAGCTTGGGAAGTGAGTCAGTTGTTGTTCGCTGATGATACAGCGCTGGTGGCTGATTCATGTGAGAAACTGCATAAGCTGGTGACTGAGTTTGGTAAAGTGTGTGAAAGAAGAAAGTTAAGAGTAAATGTAAATAAGAGCAAGGTTATTAGGTACAGTAGGGTTGAGGGTCAAGTCAATTGGGAGGTGAGTTTGAATGGAGAAAAACTGGAGGAAGTAAAGTGTTTTAGATATCTGGGAGTGGATCTGGCAGCGGATGGAACCATGGAAGCGGAAGTGAATCATAGGGTGGGGGGGGGGGGGGGGTGAAAATCCTGGGAGCCTTGAAGAATGTGTGGAAGTCGAGAACATTATCTCGGAAAGCAAAAATGGGTATGTTTGAAGGAATAGTGGTTCCAACAATGTTGTATGGTTGCGAGGCGTGGGCTATGGATAGAGTTGTGCACAGGAGGGTGGATGTGCTGGAAATGAGATGTTTGAGGACAATGTGTGGTGTGAGGTGGTTTGATCGAGTAAGTAATGTAAGGGTAAGAGAGATGTGTGGAAATAAAAAGAGCGTGGTTGAGAGAGCAGAAGAGGGTGTTTTGAAATGGTTTGGGCACATGGAGAGAATGAGTGAGGAAAGATTGACCAAGAGGATATATGTGTCGGAGGTGGAGGGAACGAGGAGAAGTGGGAGACCAAATTGGAGGTGGAAAGATGGAGTGAAAAAGATTTTGAGTGATCGGGGCCTGAACATGCAGGAGGGTGAAAGGCGGGCAAGGAATAGAGTGAATTGGATCGATGTGGTGTACTGGGGTTGACGTGCTGTCAGTGGATTGAATCAGGGCATGTGAAGCGTCTGGGGTAAACCATGGAAAGTTGTGTGGGGCCTGGATGTGGAAAGGGAGCTGTGGTTTCAGGCATTATTGCATGACAGCTAGAGACTGAGTGTGAACGAATGAGGCCTTTGTTGTCTTTTCCTAGCGCTACCTCGCACGCATGAGGGGGGAGGGGGATGGTATTCCATGTGTGGCGAGGTGGCGATGGGAATGAATAAAGGCAGACAGTGTGAATTGTGTGCATGGGTATATATGTATGTGTCTGTGTGTGTATATATATATATATCTGTACATTGAGATGTATAGGTATGTATATTTGCGTGTGTGGGAGTATGTGATAGAATGTAAGAAAGTAAATTCTCGATTAATATGGGTAAAACTGAAAGTTGATGGAGAGAGATGGGTGATTATTGGTGCATATGCACCTGGGCATGAGAAGAAAGATCATGAGAGGCAAGTGTTTTGGGAGCAGCTGAATGAGTGTGTTAGTGGTTTTGATGCACGAGACCGGGTTATAGTGATGGGTGATTTGAATGCAAAGGTGAGTAATGTGGCAGTTGAGGGAATAATTGGTATACATGGGGTGTTCAGTGTTGCAAATGGAAATGGTGAAGAGCTTGTAGATTTATGTGCTGAAAAAGGACTGATGATTGGGAATACCTGGTTTAAAAAGCGAGATATACATAAGTATACTTATGTAAGTAGGAGAGATGGCCAGAGAGCGTTATTGGATTACGTGTTAATTGACAGGCGCGCGAAAGAGAGACATTTGGATGTTAATGTGCTGAGAGGTGCAACTGGGGGGAAGTCTGATCATTATCTTGTGGAGGCTAAGGTGAAGATTTGTATGGGTTTTCAGAAAAGAAGAGTGAATGTTGGGGTGAAGAGGGTGGTGAGAGTAAGTGAGCTTGGGAAGGAGACTTGTGTGAGGAAGTACCAGGAGAGACTGAGTACAGAATGAAAAAAGGTGAGAACAATGGAAGTAAGGGGAGTGGGGGAGGAATGGGATGTATTTAGGGAATCAGTGATGGATTGCGCAAAAGATGCTTGTGGCATGAGAAGAGTGGGAGGTGGGTTGATTAGAAAGGGTAGTGAGTGGTGGGATGAAGAAGTAAGAGTATTAGTGAAAGAGAAGAGAGAGGCATTTGGACGATTTTTGCAGGGAAAAAATGCAATTGAGTGGGAGACGTATAAAAGAAAGAGACAGGAGGTCAAGAGAAAGGTGCATGAGGTGAAAAAAAGGGCAAATGAGAGTTGAGGTGAGAGAGTATCATTAAATCTTAGGGAGAATAAAAAGATGTTCTGGAAGGAGGTAAATAAAGTGCGTAAGACAGGGGAGCAAATGGGAACTTCAGTGAAGGGCGCAAATGGGGAGGTGATAACAAGTAGTGGTGATGTGAGAAGGAGATGGAGTGAGTATTTTGAAGGTTTGTTGAATGTGTTTGATGATAGAGTGGCAGATATAGGGTGTTTTGGTCGAGGTGGTGTGCAAAGTGAGAGGGTTAGGGAAAATGATTTGGTAAACAGAGAAGAGGTAGTAAAAGCTTTGCGGAAGATGAAAGCCGGCAAGGCAGCAGGTTTGGATGGTATTGCAGTGGAATTTATTAAAAAAGGGGGTGACTGTATTGTTGACTGGTTGGTAAGGTTATTTAATGTATGTATGACTCATGGTGAGGTGCCTGAGGATTGGCGGAATGCGTGCATAGTGTCATTGTACAAAGGCAAAGGGGATAAGAGTGAGTGCTCAAATTACAGAGGTATAAGTTTGTTGAGTATTCCTGGTAAATTATATGGGAGGGTATTGATTGAGAGGGTGAAGGCATGTACAGAGCATCAGATAGGGGGAGAGCAGTGTGGTTTCAGAAGTGGTAGAGGATGTGTGGATCAGGTGTTTGCTTTGAAGAATGTATGTGAGAAATACTTAGAAAAGCAAATGGATTTGTATGTAGCATTTATGGATCTGGAGAAGGCATATGATAGAGTTGATAGAGATGCTCTGTGGAAGGTATTAAGAATATATGGTGTGGGAGGCAAGTTGTTAGAAGCAGTGAAAAGTTTTTATTGAGGATGTAAGGCATGTGTACGTGTAGGAAGAGAGGAAAGGGAATGTAGGTTTGCGGCAGGGGTGTGTGATGTCTCCATGGTTGTTTAATTTGTTTCTGGATGGGGTTGTTAGGGAGGTGAATGCAAGAGTTTTGGAAAGAGAGGCAAGTATGAAGTCTGTTGGGGATGAGAGAGCTTGGGAAGTGAGTCAGTTGTTGTTCGCTGATGATACAGCGCTGGTGGCTGATTCATGTGAGAAACTGCAGAAGCTTGTGACTGAGTTTGGTAAAATGGGTGAAAGAAGAAAGTTAAGAGTAAATGTGAATACAAGCAAGGTTATTAAGTACAGGAGGGTTGAGGGTCAAGTCAATTGGGAGGTGAGTTTGAATGGAGAAAAACTGGAGGAAGTGAAGTGTTTTAGATATCTGGGAGTGGATCTGTCAGCGGATGGAACCATGGAAGCGGAAGTGGATCATAGGGTGGGGGAGGGGGCGAAAATTCTGGGGGCCTTGAAGAATGTGTGGAAGTCGAGAACATTATCTCGGAAAGCAAAAATGGGTATGTTTGAAGGAATAGTGGCTCCAACAATGTTGTATGGTTGCGAGGAGTGGGCTATGGATAGAGTTGTGCGCAGGAGGATGGATGTGCTGGAAATGAGATGTTTGAGGACAATATGTGGTGTGAGGTGGTTTGATCGAGTAAGTAACGTAAGGGTAAGAGAGATGTGTGGAAATAAAAAGAGCGTGGTTGAGAGAGCAGAAGAGGGTGTTTTGAAATGGTTTGGGCACATGGAGAGAATGAGTGAGGAAAGACTGACCAAGAGGATATATGTGTCGGAGGTGGAGGGAACGAGGAGAAGAGGGAGACCAAATTGGAGGTGGAAAGATGGAGTGAAAAAGATTTTGTGTGATCGGGGCCTGAACATGCAGGAGGGTGAAAGGAGGGCAAGGAATAGAGTGAATTGGATCGATGTGGTATACCGGGGTTGACGTGCTGTCAGTGGATTGAATCAAGGCAAGTGAAGCGTCTGGGGTAAACCATGGAAGGCTGTGTAGGTATGTATATTTGCGTGTGTGGACGTATGTATATACATGTGTATGGGGGTGGGTTGGGCCATTTCTTTCGTCTGTTTCCTTGCGCTACCTCGCAAACGCGGGAGACAGCGACAAAGCAAAAAAAAAAAAAAAAAATATATATATATATATATATATATATATATATATATATATATATATACATATATATATATATATATATATATGTATATATATATATATATATATATATATATATATATATATATATATATATATATATATATATATATATATATACATATATATATATATATATATATATATATATATATATATATATATATATATATATATATATATATATATATATATATATATATATTAGTTGTCAGGAAGTAGTTTAGCTATGAACTACATAACTCGAGGGTAACTGAATAAATGAATCTTGAACGGGCTGTTATTGTCCAGGACTGAACATATTACTTAATTCTTACGTATAAATCTAAACTCCACTCACGAATCTGGGATGTGAAGGAAAAGATTTAATTTGGAAGTATAGTACACATCACCCATGTTCGTCCATAAAGAGCCAATAGAGTTCCCAGAAACTTCATGAAAAATATAAGCCTCATAAATATGTTCAAACTTATTCGAGTCTCAAATAAAATGGTACTTGACTTTAATATAATCCTGGTGGAACGTTTTCGCCAATGGCCATTGAAAGATGAAACTTCTGACACCGAGGCTTCCTGACATTATCTTAATAACTCCAAGTACTACACTTCCCAAGCCTCAGTACACTGAAACCTCACAAATCACAAGCAAACCTACTTTTTAGCCCGTTTTGGTACCATTTTTTGCTTTTGGTTATCAAATTTACAATGCTTCCGAGCTATATTTATTGGGAACAAAGTGACCCCCATGCTATTGCGATAAAAAGGGTGCCATATTATAAGAAAATGTTATCAGTTCTGCCTATATAGGCTTTTTATAGACATGTTCTCACCATCTATCTTCTCATTTTATGGAAATACCGTAAGAGAAATCGCTATATAGTACTCTTTAATGGTGCATCCTCTTAACTGTAGATTTTATGGGTTCTTTTGATAAGGTGGAATTACTTAGATGATTACAGTTTAGCAATACAATAGCGTAAGCATTCAATAAGAATAAGACTGATACTATTCTAACATAATATAATACAAGAATATTAACGCATGTACGCTGATAATCCCCTCCTGCAAAATCCTGGCGCTGCAATTCCTCACCCACGTTGATTCCTCGTTAAATTTCACACGGGAGGGAAACTTTGAAACATTGTAGTTGAAATATATAAGTTTTTCAGCTTGAACACTCTGTCACCTCACAGTGAGCTCCTTCATTTTGTAAGTTTTTTCATGAGTTATCGTCTGACAGCTTCCACTTTTCGGGCTGCCAAGTGCTTTTGTTTAGTTGATATCTACCTCATTTAAGTCAGTTTGTCAGTGACATATGAGTATCTAGTGGTATCATCTTGTCAAGGGTTTTCAAACCACGAATATGCTTAAAAATTAATTACTTTACATATTTTCCCTCTTTTGGTAAATGAAGTGATTCGTCCAAATGGCTGGTTGGCTCCGGGGCCTTCAGCTCTCAAACCACTACGCCATGTATCTTGAAATCATGTCGATTATGTGACTGACATTATAACATATGGACTATCTTGATATCATCGGTTAGCGTTGCTAACCTTGAAACATTCACAGGACAACAAGGGTCACCTGCTCAGGTTCGAATGCTGGTAGAAGCAATTGGTCCACAGTAAACCCAGTATTACATCGTTCCTTAGTGATAGGTGTATGGAATGGCTACTTGGCTTATATTCACATATATATGAGACAGACTTGATTAGGGCATTCAGTTGCCCGTGGCGTGTAAGATAACCTAATACGAAATACGCAAAAGTTCTCCGGGTGTCACGTCTCATGAAAGCAACCCATTTCCAGATGTTCCTCAGTACAGTAACTGACAATTTTGTTTCTATGTAAAGAATCGCTATAAAAGATCTTTTCAAAAATTTGTTTTGACTGTACAGTTGAGGCTGGTATAAATAATCATAAGAAAGGAACGCCTAGATGTCATCTGAATAAAATGTAAGGAAGTCAAAAGCAGGTAAGTCTTTAGCTAGTTCTTGAAGTACTACACTGGCGAAGAACACGTAAACAACCAATCATACCTAAGAACACTTAATTGTCATTCTTCTTCCAACCACTCTCTTCCCTTTCTAATCTGCTCACCTTCCACATTTTGCATGCCACATTCATCTCTTGCACATGCCATCACTGCTTCCCTAAATACCTTCGATTCTTCGCCAACTCCCCTCACTTCATTTACTCTCACCTTTTCCCATTATACACTCAGTTTCTCCTAGTGTTTCTACACACGTTTCCTTTTCAAGCTCACTCACTCTCTTCTCCCCAACATGGTCTCTTTTTTGAAAACCTATACAAACAAATCTCCACCCTCGCCTCAGCAAGATAGTGATCAGACATCCCACCAGCTGTCCCTCTCAGCACATGTACATCCAAAAGTCTCTCCTTTGCATGCCTATCAATTAATACGTAATTTAATAAAGCTCATTGACCACATATTCTACTCACATACGAATACTTGTATATACCTCTCTTTTTAAGCCAGATATTTCCAATCACCACTCTTTTTTTTCAGCACACTACTTCACAAGGTCCTTACCATTTCCTATCATGATACTGGATACCCCAAGTGCACCAATTATACACTCAACTGCCACATTATGTACCTTTTCATTTAAATCACCCAACTACTATTGACGTTTGTGTAAATAAATTATACATTTCCTTTTTCCATAGCCAGAGGTTGAACCATTATGTGACATTCATTTTTTCATTTCATTTCAAGCTAGAAGTTTCAGTTTTCTAAATTGTTTCTTACATTTTTCATATGTATATATATGTATGTGTGTGTGTGTGTGTGTATGTGCGTGTGTGTGTGTGTGTGTTTGTATGTGTATATATATATATATATATATATATATATATATATATATATATATATATATATATATATATATATATATATATATTATCCCTGGGGATAGGGGTGAAAGAATACTTCCCACGCATTCCTCGCGTGTCGTAGAAAGCGACTAGAGGGGACGGGAGCGGGGGGCCAGAAATCCTCCCCTCCTTGTATTTTTTTTTAACTTTCTAAAATGGGAAACAGAAGAAGGAGTCACGCGGGGAGTGCTCATCCTCCTCGAAGGCTCAGATTGGGGTGCCTAAATGTGTGTGGATGTAACCAAGATGTGAAAAAAGGAGAGATAGGTAGTATGTTTGAGGAAAGGAACCTGGATGTTTTGGCTCTGAGTGAAACGAAGCTCAAGGGTAAAGGGGAAGAGTGGTTTGGGAATGTCTTGGGAGTAAAGTCAGGGGTTAGTGAGAGGACAAGAGCAAGGGAAGGAGTAGCAGTACTCCTGAAACAGGAGTTGTGGGAGTATGTGATAGAATGTAAGAAAGTAAATTCTCGATTAATATGGGTAAAACTGAAAGTTGATGGAGAGAGATGGGTGATCATTGGTGCATATGCACCTGGGCATGAGAAGAAAGATCATGAGAGGCAAGTGTTTTGGGAGCAGCTGAATGAGTGTGTTAGTGGTTTTGATGCACGAGACCGGGTTATAGTGATGGGTGATTTGAATGCAAAGGTGAGTAATGTGGCAGTTGAGGGAATAATTGGTATACATGGGGTGTTCAGTGTTGTAAATGGAAATGGTGAAGAGCTTGTAGATTTATGTGCTGAAAAAGGACTGATGATTGGGAATACCTGGTTTAAAAAGCGAGATATACATAAGTATACTTATGTAAGTAGGAGAGATGGCCAGAGAGCGTTATTGGATTACGTGTTAATTGACAGGCGCGCGAAAGAGAGACTTTTGGATGTTAATGTGCTGAGAGGTGCAACTGGAGGGATGTCTGATCATTATCTTGTGGAGGCTAAGTTGAAGATTTGTATGGGTTTTCAGAAAAGAAGAGTGAATGTTGGGGTGAAGAGGGTGGTGAGAGTAAGTGAGCTTGGGAAGGAGACTTGTGTGAGGAAGTACCAGGAGAGACTGAGTACAGAATGGAAAAAGGTGAGATCAATGGAAGTAAGGGGAGTGGGGGAGGAATGGGATGTATTTAGGGAATCAGTGATGGATTGCGCAAAAGATGCTTGTGGCATGAGAAGAGTGGGAGGTGGGTTGATTAGAAAGGGTAGTGAGTGGTGGGATGAAGAAGTAAGAGTATTAGTGAAAGAGAGGAGAGAGGCATTTGGACGATTTTTGCAGGGAAAAAATGCAATTGAGTGGGAGATGTATAAAAGAAAGAGACAGGAGGTCAAGAGAAAGGTGCAAGAGGTGAAAAAAAGGGCAAATGAGCAAATGAGAGTTGGGATGAGAGAGTATCATTGAATTTTAGGGAGAATAAAAAGATGTTCTGGAAGGAGGTAAATAAAGTGCGTAAGACAAGGGAGCAAATGGGAACTTCAGTGAAGGGCACAAATGGGGAGGTGATAACAAGTAGTGGTGATGTGAGAAGGAGATGGAGTGAGTATTTTGAAGGTTTGTTGAATGTGTTTGATGATAGAGTGGCAGATACAGGGTGTTTTGGTCGAGGTGGTGTGCAAAGTGAGAGGGTTAGGGAAAATGATTTGGTAAACAGAGAAGAGGTAGTAAAAGCTTTGCAGAAGATGAAAGCCGGCAAGGCAGCAGGTTTGGATGGTATTGCAGTGGAATTTATTAAAAAAGGGGGTGACTGTATTGTTGACTGGTTGGTAAGGTTATTTAATGTATGTATGACTCATGGTGAGGTGCCTGAGGATTGGCGGAATGCGTGCATAGTGCCATTGTACAAAGGCAAAGGGGATAAGAGTGAGTGCTCAAATTACAGAGGTATAAGTTTGTTGAGTATTCCTGGTAAATTATATGGGAGAGTATTGATTGAGAGGGCGAAGGCATGTACAGAGCATCAGATTGGGGAAGAGCAGTGTGGTTTCAGAGGTGGTAGAGGATGTGTGGATCAGGTGTTTGCTTTGAAGAATGTATGTGAGAAATACTTAGAAAAGCAAATAGATTTGTATGTAGCATTTATGGATCTGGAGAAGGCATATGATAGAGTTGATAGAGATGCTCTGTGGAAGGTATTAAGAATATATGGTGTGGGAGGCAAGTTGTTAGAAGCAGTGAAAAGTTTTTATCGAGGATGTAAGGCATGTGTACGTGTAGGAAGAGAGGAAAGTGATTGGTTCTCAGTGAATGTAGGTTTGCGGCAGGGGTGTGTGATGTCTCCATGGTTGTTTAATTTGTTTATGGATGGGGTTGTGAGGGAGGTGAATGCAAGAGTTTTGGAAAGAGGGGCAAGTATGAAGTCTGTTGGGGATGAGAGAGCTTGGGAAGTGAGTAACTTGTTGTTCGCTGATGATACAGCGCTGGTGGCTGATTCATGTGAGAAACTGGAGAAGCTGGTGACTGAGTTTGGTAAAGTGAGTGAAAGAAGAAAGTTAAGAGTAAATGTGAATAAGAGCAAGGTAATTAGGTACAGTAGGGTTGAGGGTCAAGTCAATTGGGAGGTGAGTTTGAATGGAGAAAAACTGGAGGAAGTGAAGTGTTTTAGATATCTGGGAGTGGATCTGGCAGCGGATGGAACCATGGAAGCGGAAGTGGATCATAAGGTGGGGGAGGGGGCGAAAATTCTGGGAGCCTTGAAGAATGTGTGGAAGTCGAGAACATTATCTCGGAAAGCAAAAATGGGTATGTTTGAAGGAATAGTGGTTCCAACAATGTTGTATGGTTGCGAGGCGTGGGCTATGGATAGAGTTGTGCGCAGGAGGATGGATGTGCTGGAAATGAGATGTTTGAGGACAATGTGTGGTGTGAGGTGGTTTGATCGAGTAAGTAACATAAGGGTAAGAGAGATGTGTGGAAATAAAAAGAGCGTGGTTGAGAGAGCAGAAGAGGGTGTTTTGAAATGGTTTGGGCACATGGAGAGAATGAGTGAGGAAAGATTGACCAAGAGGATATATGTGTCGGAGGTGGAGGGAACGAAGAGAAGAGGGAGACCAAATTGGAGGTGGAAAGATGGAGTGAAAAAGATTTTGTGTGATCGGGGCCTGAACATGCAGGAGGGGGAAAGGAGGGCAAGGAATAGAGTGAATTGGAGCGATGTGGTATACCGGGGTTGACGTGCTGTCAGTGGATTGAATTAAGGCATGTGAAGCGTCTGGGGTAAACCATGGAAAGCTGTGTAGGTATGTATATTTGCGTGTGTGGACATATGTATATACATGTGTATGGGGGTGGGTTGGGCCATTTCTTTCGTCTGTTTCCTTGCGCTACTTCGCAAACGCGGGAGACAGCGACAAAGCAAAAAAAAAAAAAAAAAAAAAATCACTAATACCCAGTCTTGTGCACTCAAACTGCTGACACTCACTCAGCTGCTCAAAACACTTGGCTCTCTAATGGCCAGATGTATAAGCACCAATAATTACCCATCTCTTACCATCCACTTTCAGTTTTACCCACATCATTCTAGAACTTTCGTACACGTTATGACACACTCACACAACTACCGCTTCAGGAGTAGTGCTAGTCCTAACTTAGCTCTTGTCCTGTCAATAATCCCTGACTGTACTCCCAAGACATTTTCAAACTATTCTTCCCCTTTTCCCTTGAGCTTCCTGTCGCTCAAGAGCCAGAACATCCAGATTTCTTTCCTCAAACATACTATTTATCTCTCCTCTTGATTACATCCACACACATTCAGACACCCCAGCCTGAGCCTTTGAGGAGGATGAGCACTCCTCACTTGGCTCCTTCCTCTATCTTCTCTGAGAAATTGATATATAACAAGGGGGAGGGTCTCTAGCTCCCCACTGCTGCCCCCTTAAGTTGCCTTCTACGACATGAAGGGAATAGGAGGTTGAAATAGTTTAGACATATGGAGAGAGAGTGAGGAAAGGTTGACAAAGAGGATACATTTGTCAGAGGTGAAGGGAACAAGGAGAAGCGGGAGACCAAATTAGAGGTGGAAGGATGGAGTGAAAAACATTTTGAGCGATCAGGGCCTGAACATACAGGAGGGTGAGATGCAATGGACTGAACCAGGTCATGTGAAATGTCAGGGATAAACCATGGAAAGGTCTGTGGTGTGAGGTGGTTTGATTGAGTAATTAATGAAAGGGTAAGAGAGATGTGTAGAAATAAAAAGAGTGTGGTTGAGAGAGCAGAAGAGGGTGTGTTGAAATTGTTTGGACATATGGAGAGAATGAGTGAGGAAAAATTGACAATGGACATATGGAGAGAATGAGTGAGGAAAATTGACAAAGAGAATATATGTGTCAGAGGTGGAGGGAACAAGAAGTGGGTAGCGTTAAGACCAGAGGACTGAGCCCTAGAGGGAATATCCTCTCTTGGCCCCCTTCTCTGTTCCTTCTTTTGGAAATTTACAAATTGGGAGGGGAGGATTTCTAGTTCCTTGCTCCCTCCTCTTGTAGTTACCTTCTACGACATGCAGGGAATACGTGGGAAGTACTCTTTCTCCCCGATCCCCAGGGATATATATAAATACATATATATATATATATATATGTATCCCTGGGGATAGGGGAGAAAGAATGCTTCCCACGTATTCCCTGCATGTCGTAGAAGGCGACTAAAAGGGAAGAGAGCGGGGGGCTGGAAATCCTCCCCTCATTTTTGATTTTCCAAAAGAAGGAACAGAGAAGGGGGCCAAGAGAGGATATTCCCTCGAAGGCTCAGTACTCTGTTCTTAATGCTACCTCGCTGATGCGGGAAATGGCGAATATTATGAAAAAATATATATATATATATATATATATATATATATATATATATATATATATATATATTTTTTTTTTTTTTTTTTTTTGCTTTGTCACTGTCTCCCGCGTTTGCGAGGTAGCGCAAGGAAACAGACGAAAGAAATGGCCCAACCCACCCCCATACACATGTATATACATACGTCCACACACGCAAATATACACATATATATATATATATATATATATATATATATATATATATATATATATATATATATATATATATATATATATATATCCCTGGGGATAGGGGAGAAAGAATACTTCCCACATATTCCCTGCGTGTCGTAGAAGGCGGCTAAAAGGGAAGGAAGCGGGGGGGGGGCTGGAAATCCTCCCCTCTCGTTTTTTTTAATTTTCCAAAAGAAGGAACAGAGAAGGGGGCCAGGTGAGGATATTCCCTCAAAGGCCCAGTCCTCTGTTCTTAACGCTACCTTGCTATCGCGGGAAATGGCGAATAGTATGAATATATATATATATATATATATATATATATATATATATATATATATATATATATATATATATATATATATATATATATTGAAAATGTGAAGGAAAATAGTGAAATTGGAGAAAAATGTAGCTTAGACATTGAAGCTTATTGATACAGTGGTTAAATTGATGAGAACTGCTATTGACGTTTGTGTAAATAAATTATACATTTCCTTTTTTCCATAGCCAGAGGTTGAACCATTATGTGACATTCTTTTTTTTCATTCATTTCAAGCTAGAAGTTTCAGTTTTCTAAATTGTTTCTTACATTTCTCATATGTATATATATGTATGTGTGTGTGTGTGTGTGTATGTGCGTATGTATGTGTATGTGTGTGTATGTGTATATGTATATATATATATATGTATATTATCCCTGGGGATAGGGGTGAAAGAATACTTCCCACGTATTCCTCGCGTGTCGTAGAAAGCGACTAGAGGGGACGGGAGCGGGGGGCCAGAAATCCTCCCCTCCTTGTATTAACTTTCTAAAATGGGAAACAGAAGAAGGAGTCACGCGGGGAGTGCTCATCCTCCTCGAAGGCTCAGAGTGGGGTGCCTAAATGTGTGTGGATGTAACCAAGATGTGAAAAAAGGAGAGGTAGGTAGTATGTTTGAGGAAAGGAACCTGGATGTTTTGGCTCTGAGTGAAACGAAGCTCAAGGGTAAAGGGGAAGAGTGGTTTGGGAATGTCTGGGGAGTAAAGTCAGGGGTTAGTGAGAGGACAAGAGCAAGGGAAGGAGTAGCAATACTCCTGAAAGAGGAGTTGTGGGAGTATGTGATAGAGTGTAAGAAAGTAAATTCTCGATTAATATGGGTAAAACTGAAAGTTGATGGAGAGAGGTGGGTGATTATTGGTGCATATGCACCTGGGCATGAGAAGAAAGATCATGAGAGGCAAGTGTTTTGGGAGCAGCTGAATGAGTGTGTTAGTGGTTTTGATGCACGAGACCGGGTCATGGTGATGGGTGATTTGAATGCAAAGGTGAGTAATGTGGCAGTTGAGGGAATAATTGGTATACATGGGGTGTTCAGTGTTGTAAATGGAAATGGTGAAGATCTTGTAGATTTATGTGCTGAAAAAGGACTGATGATTGGGAATACCTGGTTTAAAAAGCGAGATATACATAAGTATACTTATGTAAGTAGGAGAGATGGCCAGAGAGCGTTATTGGATTACGTGTTAATTGACAGGCGTGCGAAAGAGAGACTTTTGGATGTTAATGTGCTGAGAGGTGCAACTGGAGGGATGTCTGACCATTATCTTGTGGAGGCTAAGGTGAAGATTTGTATGGGTTTTCAGAAAAGAAGAGTGAATGTTGGGGTGAAGAGGGTGGTGAGAGTAAGTGAGCTTGAGAAGGAGACCTGTGTGAGGAAGTACCAGGAGAGACTAAGTACAGAATGGAAAAAGGTGAGAACAATGGAAGTAAGGGGAGTGGGGGAGGAATGGGATGTATTTAGGGAATCAGTGATGGATTGCGCAAAAGATGCTTGTGGCATGAGAAGAGTGGGAGGTGGGTTGATTAGAAAGGGTAGTGAGTGGTGGGATGAAGAAGTAAGAGTATTAGTGAAAGAGAAGAGAGAGGCATTTGGACGATTTTTGCAGGGAAAAAATGCAATTGAGTGGGAGATGTATAAAAGAAAGAGACAGGAGGTCAAGAGAAAGGTGCAAGAGGTGAAAAAAAGGGCAAATGAGAGTTGGGGTGAGAGAGTATCATTAAATTTTAGGGAGAATAAAAAGATGTTCTGGAAGGAGGTAAATAAAGTGCGTAAGACAAGGGAGCAAATGGGAACTTCAGCGAAGGGCGCAAATGGGGAGGTGATAACAAGTAGTGGTGATGTGAGAAGGAGATGGAGTGAGTATTTTGAAGGTTTGTTGAATGTGTTTGATGATAGAGTGGCAGATATAGGGTGTTTTGGTCGAGGTGGTGTGCAAAGTGAGAGGGTTAGGGAAAATGATTTGGTAAACAGAGAAGAGGTAGTGAAAGCTTTGCGGAAGATGAAAGCCGGCAAGGCAGCAGGTTTGGATGGTATTGCAGTGGAATTTATTAAAAAAGGGGGTGAATGTATTGTTGACTGGTTGGTAAGGTTATTTAATGTATGTATGACTCATGGTGAGGTGCCTGAGGATTGGCGGAATGCATGCATAGTGCCATTGTACAAAGGCAAAGGGGATAAGAGTGAGTGCTCAAATTACAGAGGTATAAGTTTGTTGAGTATTCCTGGTAAATTATATGGGAGGGTATTGATTGAGAGGGTGAAGGCATGTACAGAGCATCAGATTGGAGAAGAGCAGTGTGGTTTCAGAAGTGGTAGAGGATGTGTGGATCAGGTGTTTGCTTTGAAGAATGTATGTGAGAAATACTTAGAAAAGCAAATGGATTTGTATGTAGCATTTATGGATCTGGAGAAGGCATATGATAGAGTTGATAGAGATGCTCTGTGGAAGGTATTAAGAATATATGGTGTGGGAGGAAAGTTGTTAGAAGCAGTGAAAAGTTTTTATCGAGGATGTAAGGCATGTGTACGTGTAGGAAGAGAGGAAAGTGATTGGTTCTCAGTGAATGTAGGTTTGCGGCAGGGGTGTATGATGTCTCCATGGTTGTTTAATTTGTTTATGGATGGGGTTGTTAGGGAGGTAAATGCAAGAGTTTTGGAAAGAGGGGCAAGTATGAAGTCTGTTGGGGATGAGAGAGCTTGGGAAGTGAGTCAGTTGTTGTTCGCTGATGATACAGCACTGGTGGCTGATTCATGTGAGAAACTGCAGAAGCTGGTGACTGAGTTTGGTAAAGTGTGTGGAAGAAGAAAGTTAAGAGTAAATGTGAATAAGAGCAAGGTTATTAGGTACAGTAGGGTTGAGGGTCAAGTCAACTGGGAGGTGAGTTTGAATGGAGAAAAACTGGAGGAAGTGAAGTGTTTTAGATATCTGGGAGTGGATCTGGCAGCGGATGGAACCATGGAAGCGGAAGTGGATCATAGGGTGGGGGAGGGGGCGAAAATTCTGGGGGCCTTGAAGAATGTGTGGAAGTCGAGAACATTATCTCGGAAAACAAAAATGGGTATGTTTGAAGGAATAGTGGTTCCAACAATGTTGTATGGTTGCGAGGCGTGGGCTATGGATAGAGTTGTGCGCAGGAGGATGGATGTGCTGGAAATGAGATGTTTGAGGACAATGTGTGGTGTGAGGTGGTTTGATCGAGTGAGTAACGTAAGGGTAAGAGAGATGTGTGGAAATAAAAAGAGAGTGGTTGAGAGAGCAGAAGAGGGTGTTTTGAAGTGGTTTGGGCACATGGAGAGAATGAGTGAGGAAAGATTGACCAAGAGGATATATGTGTCGGAGGTGGAGGGAACGAGGAGAAGAGGGAGACCAAATTGGAGGTGGAAAGATGGAGTGAAAAAGATTTTGTGTGATCGGGGCCTGAACATGCAGGAGGGTGAAAGGAGGGCAAGGAATAGAGTGAATTGGAGCGATGTGGTATTACGGGGTTGACGTGCTGTCAGTGGATTGAATCAAGGCATGTGAAGCGTGTGGGGTAAACCATGGAAAGCTGTGTAGGTATGTATATTTGTGTGTGTGGACGTATGTATATACATGTGTATGGGGGGGGTTGGGCCATTTCTTTCGTCTGTTTCCTTGCGCTACCTCGCAAACGCGGGAGACAGCGACAAAGTATAATAAAATAAAAATAATAAAATATATATATATATATATATACATATATATATATATATATATAGGGTGGGGGAGGGGGCGAAAATCCTGGGGGCCTTGAAGAATGTGTGGAAGTCGAGAACATTATCTCGGAAAGCAAAAATGGGTATGTTTGAAGGAATAGTGGTTCCAACAATGTTGTATGGTTGCAAGGCATGGGCTATGGATAGAGTTGTGCGCAGGAGGATGGATGTGCTGGAAATGAGATGTTTGAGGACAATGAGTGGTGTGAGGTGGTTTGATCAAGTGAGTAACGTAAGGGTAAGAGAGATGTGTGGAAATAAAAAGAGCGTGGTTGAGAGAGCAGAAGAGGGTGTTTTGAAGTGGTTTGGGCACATGGAGAGGATGAGTGAGGAAAGATTGACCAAGAGGATATATGTGTCGGAGGTGGAGGGAACAAGGAGAAGAGGGAGACCAAATTGGAGGTGGAAAGATGGAGTGAAAAAGATTTTGTGTGATCGGGGCCTGAACATGCAGGAGGGTGAAAGGAGGGCAAGGAATAGAGTGAATTGGAGCGATGTGGTATACCAGGGTTGACGTGCTGTCAGTGGATTGAATCAAGGCATGTGAAGCGTGTGGGGTAAACCATGGAAAGCTGTGTAGGTATGTATATTTGCGTGTGTGGACGTATGTATATACATGTGTATGGGGGGGGTTGGACCATTTCTTTCGCCTGTTTCCTTGCGCTACCTTGCAAACGCGGGAGACAGCGACAAAGTATAATAAAAAAATAATAATAATATATATATATATATATATATATATATATATATATATATATATATATATATATATATACATATATATATATATATATATATATATATATATATATATATATATATATATATATATATATATATTTTTTTTTTTCATTTTGCTTTGTTGCTGTCTCCCATGTTTGCGAGGTAGCGCAAGGAAACAGACGAAAGAAATGGCCCAACCCACCCCCATACACAAATGTATACACACACACGTCCACACGTCAACCCCGGTATACCACATCGATCCAATTCACTCTATTCCTTGCCCTCCTTTCACCCTCCTGCATGTTCAGGCCCCGATCACACAAAATCTTTTTCACTCCATCTTTCCACCTCCAATTTGGTCTCCCACTTCTCCTCATTCCCTCCACCTCCGACACATATATCCTCTTGGTCAATCTTTCCTCACTCATTCTCTCCATGTGCCCAAACCATTTCAAAACACCCTCTTCTGCTCTCTCAACCACGCTTTTTTTATTTCCACACATCTCTCTTACCCTTACATTACTTACTCAATCAAACCACCTCACACCACACATTGTCCTCAAACATCTCATTTCCAGCACATCCACCCTCCTGCGCACAACTCTATCCATAGCTCATGCCTCGCAACCATACAACATTGTTGGAACCACTATTCCTTCAAACATACCCATTTTTGCTTTCCGAGATAATGTTCTCGACTTCCCCACATCCTTCAAGGCTCCCAGGATCTTCGCCCCCTCCCCCACCCTATGATGCACTTCTGCTTCCATGGTTCCGTCCGCTGCCAAATCCACTCCCAGATATCTAAAACACTTTACTTCCTCCAGTTTTTCTCCATTCAAACTTACCTCCCAATTGACTTGACCCTCAACCCTACTGTACTTAATAACCTTGCTCTTATTCACATTTATTCTTAGCTTTCTTCTTTCACACACTTTACCAAACTCAGTCACCAGCTTCTCCAGTTTCTCACATGAATCAGCCACCAGCGCTGTATCATCAGCGAACAACAACTGACTCACTTCCCAAGCTCTCTCATCCCCAACAGACTTCATACTTGCCCCTCTTTCCAAAACTCTTGCATTCACCTCCCTAACAACCCCATCCATAAACAAATTAAACAACCATGGAGACATCACACACCCCTGCCGCAAACCTACATTCACTGAGAACCAATCACTTTCCTCTCTTCCTACACGTACACATGCCTTACATCCTCGATAAAAACTTTTCACTGCTTCTAACAACTTGCCTCCCACACCATATATTCTTAATACCTTCCACAGAGCATCTCTATCAACTCTATCATATGCCTTCTCCAGATCCATAAATGCTACATACAAATCCATTTGCTTTTCTAAGTATTTCTCACATACATTCTTCAAAGCAAACACCTGATCCACACATCCTCTACCACTTCTGAAACCACACTGCTCTTCCCCAATCTGATGCTCTGTACATGCCTTCACCCTCTCAATCAATACCCTCCCATATAATTTATATGGTAGAGGATGTGTGGATCAGGTGTTTGCTTTGAAGAATGTATGTGAGAAATACTTAGAAAAGCAAATGGATTTGTATGTAGCATTTATGGATCTGGAGAAGGCATATGATAGAGTTGATAGAGATGCTCTGTGGAAGGTATTAAGAATATATGGTGTGGGAGGCAAGTTGTTAGAAGCAGTGAAAAGTTTTTATCGAGGATGTAAGGCATGTGTACGTGTAGGAAGAGAGGAAAGTGATTGGTTCTCAGTGAATGTAGGTTTGCGGCAGGGGTGTGTGATGTCTCCATGGTTGTTTAATTTGTTTATGGATGGGGTTGTTAGGGAGGTAAATGCAAGAGTCCTGGAAAGAGGGGCAAGTATGAAGTCTGTTGGGGTTGAGAGAGCTTGGGAAGTGAGTCAGTTGTTGTTCGCTGATGATACAGCGCTGGTGGCTGATTCATGTGAGAAACTGCAGAAGCTGGTGACTGAGTTTGGTAAAGTGTGTGGAAGAAGAAAGTTAAGAGTAAATGTGAATAAGAGCAAGGTTATTAGGTACAGTAGGGTTGAGGGACAAGTCAATTGGGAGGTGAGTTTGAATGGAGAAAAACTGGAGGAAGTGAAGTGTTTTAGATATCTGGGAGTGGATCTGTCAGCGGATGGAACCATGGAAGCGGAAGTGGATCATAGGGTGGGGGAGGGGGCGAAAATTTTGGGAGCCTTGAAAAATGTGTGGAAGTCGAGAACATTATCTCGGAAAGCAAAAATGGGTATGTTTGAAGGAATAGTGGTTCCAACAATGTTGTATGGTTGCGAGGCGTGGGCTATGGATAGAGTTGTGCGTAGGAGGATGGATGTGCTGGAAATGAGATGTTTGAGGACAATGTGTGGTGTGAGGTGGTTTGATCGAGTAAGTAACGTAAGGGTAAGAGAGATGTGTGGAAATAAAAAGAGCGTGGTTGAGAGAGCAGAAGAGGGTGTTTTGAAATGGTTTGGGCACATGGAGAGAATGAGTGAGGAAAGATTGACCAAGAGGATATATGTGTCGGAGGTGGAGGGAACGAGGAGAAGAGGGAGACCAAATTGGAGGTGGAAAGATGGAGTGAAAAAGATTTTGTGTGATCGGGGCCTGAACATGCAGGAGGGTGAAAGGAGGGCAAGGAATAGAGTGAATTGGAGCGATGTGGTATACAGGGGTTGACGTGCTGTCAGTGGATTGAATCAAGGCATGTGAAGCGTCTGGGGTAAACCATGGAAAGCTGTGTAGGTATGTATATTTGCGTGTGTGGACGTGTGTATGTACGTGTGTATGGGGGTTGGGCCATTTCTTTCGTCTGTTTCCTCGCGCTACCTCGCAAACGCGGGAGACAGCGACAAAGTATAAAAAAAAAAAAAAAAAAAAAAAAAAAAAAAAAAAAAATATTTATATATATTACTGTCATATGATTCAAGAAACTCCCTCTCCTTAACTGCACAACTCATCATATTTCTTTTAATCAGGTATAAATCACTCATTTTCTTGTGTACCTTCATTTCTTTGTTTACACCATGTGTATCCATGGACATCTTTAATTGCAATCCTTCTAGGTTGGAGCCATATTAAAAAGTCATTTCCCACAGAAGGTAAAATAGCAGGAAGTATGGAACATCAAAGAAATATTTTGAGCTAACTAAATAACCCTAGCTATCTAAGAACACCCTATAGATATTTAAAGCTTTGCATGACAGTGGGGCTTTTGATTATTTCCACAATGCTGTTATTTAAAACAGGTGTGTATGACAGTGGGGCTTTTGAGTATTTCCACATTGCTGTTATTTAAAGCAGGTGTATACCCAATGATTTCTGAATGTGACAACTCTTGTAACTTTAACTCCCTTTACTTTGAGAGTGAATCTTCCTTTTACCTCAAAAATCACTCTTCATTGTCTTCATGGTCTCTTGACAAGAAAATATATGAGACTGTTTCAGTCATCTGAACTACATAGATTTCTTTACTATTATGTAGTAAGGTACGACTAAAGAGGAGTGATTATGCGAGTCATCCCACCATTTCTCTGGGTAGCTATAACAGTTGTATTCATATTTAACTATGCTGTTTAGAGCTGTGTGTGACATTTGGCTTTAATAAATGCTTCTAGGCTCCTTTAAATGTGGGTGGGAAAATCAGGACTCAGGAGTTGAGAAGGAGGGCCCACACCTTATACAGGAACACAACTGAGAGAGTTAAAGTAAGTATTTGTAACAAAGCTTGCAGGTGCATACAGTCCACATCTTTTACTACAGTCATTTACACCAAGGTCCCCATTCCCATCTGTCACTCTGTTCTCCTTTCTGCCCCTCACCCATCCATTCAAGACACTTATCATGTATAGTTTCTCCCCTAGATCTACAACCTCATTTGTCTTTTCAAAATCTTTCCAGAAGACATCCATAACCTTTATCTTTTTATCATTACAAGGTACATATGCAACTGTCACAGACTTTTCTAATCTCTCAAACTTTGCAACTAATGATCTTGAAGTTTTTTATCTTTTCAAACCACTTTTCCAAAATCAACAATGCAGCAGCTCTTTCATAACAATGAATATCATCTTGTAGGCCTGACATTACATCCTTCTATCCATACCACTTAAGGGTCTCACTACCTAACAGCCTTGTCTAACATAAACCTAAAAGTCTTAATTTTCCCCTTTTAGCCACAAATGTCCTAAGCTACTGACATAAAAGATAATCTTCAATAATCAAGCAATACCATTCTACATGTGCCTACAGTTTCAATCCTCTTATATTAAACATTTATTCATTCCTCTAATATTCCACTCACCCATATGGTTCTAAATCTCTTAGTCATGCCACTTTCATCTACGGCCACCTGCTTTTTCAAGGGGATATGGATTTGCAGAGCTAAAGTCTGTAAGCTTAACCTGCAATCTAGCTAAAAGGAAAGAAGACATCCAGCACCCTAAAGTAGCTATCCTGTCACTACCATGGTAGAACCACTGAAAAATCATATCTAAGGTTCAATACATCTAATTCATATATATTCAAAATCATATCAAATCTTGCACACACCATTACCATTTTATAAAAGCTTGGAGGGCCAATGAATTCCTCTACACATTTGTAATCAACCAAGATTTTGAAGGAAAAAAAAATAGGCTTTATCAATGCACAAACCATGCTAATACGGTATGCAGATGATAAAGTCTGCACATCCTCATCTCTGAAATGTGCATGATATCCATTCTTTGACTTGCATCATCACACCTTAACAATAATCTTTGTCTTTCTTCTCATTTACTCTTAGTTACTCTTGTCACATACTAAGGTGGATACACCATTTTTTTTCATATTTCTTCACTGTTTCTTGCATCAGTGAAGTAGCGCCGGGAAAAGATGAAGAAATGGCCTCATTTTTTCACATCTCTTCTATAGCTGTCATGTACAATGCACCAAATTCACAGCCTTCTCTCCACAAACAGGTCTTAAGGACCTTTCAATGGTTTCCCCTAACTGCTTCATATGCCCTAGATCAGTCTATTGATAGCACAATGCCCCCCCTTTATATCCACATTGCTCCATTTAAATCTACCGTGTATGCCTTACACCATCTGCCATGTTCAGGTCCCAAGCATTCTAAAGCTTTTTCACTCCTTTCCATCTCCAGTTTGGTCTCTTCCTTCTCCTTGTTCCTTCCACTTGTGACACTTATAACCTCTTTTCAACCTCTCCTTACTTGTCTTCTTATGTCCAAACAGTTTCAGCACATCCTCTTCAGCCTTATCAACCATACAATTTTTAATACCATTTTTTTTTTTTTTTTTTGCCGCTGACTCCCGCGTTTGCGAGGTAGCGCAAGGAAACAGACGAAAGAAATGGCCCAACCCACCCCCATACACATGTATATACATACACGTCCACACACGCAAATATACATACCTACACAGCTTTCCATGGTTTACCCCAGACGCTTCACATGCCCTGATTCAATCCACTGACAGCACGTCAGCCCCAGTATACCACATCGATCCAATTCACTCTATTCCTTGCCCGCCTTTCACCCTCCTGCATGTTCAGGCCCCGATCACACAAAATCTTTTTCACTCCATCTTTCCACCTCCAATTTGGTCTCCCACTTCTCCTCGTTCCCTCCACCTCCGACACATATATCCTCTTGGTCAATCTTTCCTCACTCATTCTCTCCATGTGCCCAAACCATTTCAAAACACCCTCTTCTGCTCTCTCAACCACGCTCTTTTTATTTCCACACATCTCTCTTACCCTTACGTTACTTACTCGATCAAACCACCTCACACCACACATTGTCCTCAAACATCTCATTTCCAGCACATCCGTCCTCCTGCGCACAACTCTATCCATAGCCCACGCCTCGCAACCATACAACATTGTTGGAACCACTATTCCTTCAAACATACCCATTTTTGCTTTCCGAGATAATGTTCTCGACTTCCACACATTCTTCAAGGCTCCCAGGATTTTTGCCCCCTCCCCCACCCTATGATCCACTTCCGCTTCTATGGTTCCATCCGCTCCCAGATCCACTCCCAGATATCTAAAACACTTTACTTCCTCCAGTTTTTCTCCATTCAAACTTACCTCCCAATTGACTTGACCCTCAACCCTACTGTACCTAATTACCTTGCTCTTATTCACATTTACTCTTAACTTTCTTCTTTCACACACTTTACCAAACTCAGTCACCAGCTTCTCCAGTTTCTCACATGAATCAGCCACCAGCGCTGTATCATCAGCGAACAACAGCTGACTCACTTCCCAAGCTCTCTCATCCCCAACAGACTTAATACTTGCCCCTCTTTCCAAAACTCTTGCATTCACCTCCCTAACAACCCCATCCATAAACAAATTAAACAACCATGGAGACATCACACACCCCTGCCGCAAACCTACATTCACTGAGAACCAATCACTTTCCTCTCTTCCTACACATACACATGCCTTACATCCTCGATAAAAACTTTTCACTGCTTCTAACAACTTGCCACCCACACCATATATTCTTAATACCTTCCACAGAGCATCTCTATCAACTCTATCATATGCCTTCTTCAGATCCATAAATGCTACATACAAATCCATTTGCTTTTCTAAGTATTTCTCACATACATTCTTCAAAGCAAACACCTGATCCACACATCCTCTACCACTTCTGAAACCACACTGCTCTTCCCCAATCTGATGCTCTGTACATGCCTTCACCCTCTCAATCAATACCCTCCCATATAATTTACCAGGAATACTCAACAAACTTATACCTCTGTAATTTGAGCACTCACTCTTATCCCCTTTGCCTTTGTACAATGGCACTATGCACGCATTCCGCCAATCCTCAGGCACCTCACCATGAGTCATACATACATTAAATAACCTTACCAACCAGTCAATAATACAGTCACCCCCTTTTTTAATCAATTCCACTGCAATACCATCCAAACCTGCTGCCTTGCCAGCTTTCATCTTCCGCAAAGCTTTTACTACCTCTTCTCTGTTTACCAAATCATTTTCCCTAACCCTCTCACTTTGCACACCACCTCGACCAAAACACCCTATATCTGCCACTCTATCATCAAACACATTCAACAAACCTTCAAAATACTCACTCCATCTCCTTCTCACATCACCATTACTTGTTATCACCTCCCCATTTGCACCCTTCACTGAAGTTCCCACTTGCTCCCTTGTCTTACGCACTTTATTTACCTCCTTCCAGAACATCTTTTTATTCTCCCTAAAATTTAATGATACTCTCTCACCCCAACTCTCATTTGCCCTCTTTTTCACCTCTTGCACCTTTCTCTTGACCTCCTGTCTCTTTCTTTTATACATCTCCCACTCAATTGCATTTTTTCCCTGCAAAAATCGTCCAAATGCCTCTCTCCTCTCTTTCACTAATAATCTTACTTCTTCATCCCACCACTCACTACCCTTTCTAATCAACCCACCTCCCACTCTTCTCATGCCACGAGCATCTTTTGTGCAATCCATCACTGATTCCCTAAATACATCCCATTCCTCCCCCACTCCCCTTACTTCCATTGTTCTCACCTTTTTCCATTCTGTACTCAGTCTCTCCTGGTACTTCCTCACACAAGTCTCCTTCCCAAGCTCACTTACTCTCACCACCCTCTTCACCCCAACATTCACTCTTCTTTTCTGAAAACCCATACAAATCTTCACCTTAGCCTCCACAAGATAATGATCAGACATCCCTCCAGTTGCACCTCTCAGCACATTAACATCCAAAAGTCTCTCTTTTGCGCGCCTGTCAATTAACACATAATCCAATAACGCTCTCTGGCCATCTCTCCTACTTACATACGTATACTTATGTATATCTCGCTTTTTAAACCAGGTATTCCCAATCACCAGTCCTTTTTCAGCACATAAATCTACAAGCTCTTCACCATTTCCTTTTACAACACTGAACACCCCATGTATACCAATTATTCCCTCAACTGCCACATTACTCACCTTTGCATTCAAATCACCCATCACTATAACCCAGTCTCGTGCATCAAAACCACTAACACACTCATTCAGCTGCTCCCAAAACACTTGCCTCTCATGATCTTTCTTCTCCTGCCCAGGTGCATATGCACCAATAATCACCCATCTCTCTCCATCAACTTTCAGTTTTACCCATATTAATCGAGAATTTACTTTCTTACATTCTATCACATACTCCCACAACTCCTGTTTAATACCATACTTATTGATAATCTTATCGTTTCTTACTTGATTAACCCTCCTCACATCACACATTATCATCAAATATTTCATTTCCAATATGTACATCCTCTTCCATACTTTAACATCTACAGCCCATGCCTCACATTCACAAAACATTGTCAGGACTAGTATACCATTAAACTTACTCATCTTCACCCTCACCAACAATGAACCTTCTTCATACCCACTCTTCAGTGACCATCCATCCTGTCTCACTGCATCTTCCATCGTTTCATTTACTGCCATCCACAATCCCAGAAATCTAAAACATCCCACGTCCTTCAGATTCTCACCATTCAAACTCACACTCCAAATAACCTGTCCCTTTCCACTGCTATAGCTAATAATCTATCTATATCTCTATCAGAGGGCAACTCTAGCACAGTGTGTTCAGAGGCTCCTACCAATTACTTTTACTTAATGTTCCTTTCAACTGTTCCAATCTACCATTACCTAATGTCCCCAGTTAATATTCCTACCAAATGTTTCTAACTAATGCTCCTATCTAACATTCCAACCTACTAATTTTATCTACCACTCCTATCATTTTGCCAAAAGGCAAGGCTAGCGCATAGAGCTCACCTCAGGAAAATCTAGATGTGAAGAATGAGTTGTGTGAGTCAAAGTTTTGTCAAGCATTTTATACAATAAGGAGAGATTATGCTGTTATTCACATAACTCAACATTCTCCTTTTTACACTTTCTCCCAAACTTGGACACCAACTTCTGTAATTTCTCACTTAAATCTGCCACTGTGTAATTACCACACAACAAATGACTTGCCTCTCAGGCCTCATCTCTTAATGGACTGCAGACCTGCTCCTCTCTCCGAGACCCTTGCATTCACTTTCCTCACCACCTCCATCATCACACCATACTAACTAAAAAACCTCAATACTTACCTGTATAATCACAATTTTCCTATTACATTCCTCAAAGCAGCTTGCCTGCTGTACAACACTTTCAGATGTTTTGTTTGCAATCTTTCCAGTTTTAATACTGTTATTTGCTTTCTATACTATGCAAGAAACACCTGCTTTTTTTTTTTTTTTATAAATTTGTTCAGCCAATATAAAATATATAACTGGTTAATAACACGAATGTTTAATCTAAAACGTTAGCCTTTATGGCAAAATGCTACAGAATGTTTAGAAAATTCCAGTGAAAATTCATTTAACTACAAGCACAACAGATGGAAAATATAATAACTTACTTGTACTACATGGCAGACATTTGACTATAACACAACAATCTAGTCATATTGTGACTCTATTAGCAAATATCAGTTCTCTATGGGAACTAGTCTGGGCCATTTTACTTCAAATGAAGAGAAAATGATCCCTACATTACCCTCGAAGTGTCATCTGCTGATGATATCCAAGAACAAACCTCCAATTCTCAAAAATTTGTGACATTTAAATTTCCTGATTATAAAAATCTGGTGACTAATGAACCTGTTACACAATATATTTCTGTATGTATTAACAAAGTATTTTACAGAAAAACTGTATTTGAAATACAGAAAATACACCATTTAACAAAATGGAGACTAAAAGATGTATCTTTCTACACACGTTCACCAAACTAATGTAGTACAGAAAAAAGTATAAACTGTACTAAGCTATTCTAACAAATCAGTATGGCAGTATTATCACACTTTTTGCAATCTTGCATGACTCACTGGCTATTAAAAGATTCTTGTCACCTGTGAATACCGGGAACTGCAATATATCACTAGCATCTAAGGTTAAATTTAGATTGTCTCTTTTACATTCCTGGTGTCATCTTCAGTGAACAAAACACCATAAAATATTATAAGTAAATTATGAAGACCTTAGAGCTACAGATAACAAAGAACATATAACATTGTAAGTACACACCAGAGAGAGAACAGAGGCATCTGCAACATGATACAGTACAGATAAGAGGATGCATTGGAGAAAATGGGAGTACTAAAATATCTGCTGCTTGAGAGTAATGCAAACAGACCACCTCATCCTGAATCTATGAAACTAATCTACTTGAGGATAGGTAAGTACTTGAGCAGCTGTCATTCTGACTGGTTGATGCATACAAGTACAGTACTGCAATTTTCATTATATTATTGTCATTATTTTGTAATCCTCAGAAAATATTGAGGTCCTACTCAATCAATTATCCTGCTAGTATGGGTATAGTTATCAAGAGATTTGTGAAAATAGTACTACCCTGTTTTACAATAAAGGATACAGCTTATGGGATGCAGATAGAAATACAAATATACCGAAGTAACAGCGAGTAGCTACCCATCAACAGATACCCACAGTTTTTTCCTATTTTCTTCCTTAATCTTTGTGTGAATTCAAAACAGTATAAGCTCTGTGCACTATAACTGGCATTGGTTACTGCTGCTGACTATGACTCATGCACTGGCTCCCCAGATTCAAGTCCTGGTTCGGATAGTTGGCCCACAACCACCATAATTCATCCTCCTCTTAGGACTAGTTGATAAATGGGTAATATCCTTAAGCTGGAGTATTTTTATGTGTATTGTTATATTATTGTTATTATCATTATTATTATCATTATCAATTTCATTATCATTATCTTATCATAAAACACCATTACCCCTTCTAAAAGCCCCCTGCAGTTCCAAGGTTGTACCACAAGCAGTAGCAGGGAAAGGATGGATTCCCTCATAATGAAAAGTTTCTTGATGAATTGCAGTCATTTTGTCTGACTAATACACTTTTGCCAAAAATGGCTTCCCCTTGTGGCATAACCTCATGAAGTCTGAGTCCAGTAATAACATCAAGTATGTGTGTGTGAGTGTGAGTATTTTAATATCTATTTGTACTGTATGCAGGAGAAGTTTTACATTGGTGGGGCCCCATCTCTTGAACATTCTTTACAATCATACACCATCTTGAATTCATGCATGCTGTCTGCAATAACCATTCATCTACCAATCATACTATAAAAGTGTTTCTTTATATCCTTATTCACAAGTTTCTTTCTTAATTTCATATCATGTCCTCTGGTTGCTCTACCCCTACACCTCTCAAAGAACTTTTCACTGACCACTTTAGCAATCTCCTTTAAAAACTTAAAGGTAGTGTGATTAGGTCATCCCTCACTCTTCTCTCTACAAAAGTAGATAAATCAAAAGCCTTCAGACATTCCCTACAGATTAGCTTTCTGAATCTAGTACCATCTTGTTGTCTTCCTCTGTACCTTCTCTGCAAACTTTTTGTGCTTCTTTAGGTGCAATGACCAAACCTGAGATGTATATTCTAGTTTTAGCCTCATGTAGGAGAGATGAGTGAGGAAAGATTGACAAAGAGGTTATATGTGTCAGAAGTGAAGGGAACAAGAAGAAGCAGACCAAATTGGAGGTAGAAGGATGGAGTGAAAAATATTTTGAGCGATCAGGGCCTGAACATACAGGAGGGTGAGAGGTGTGCAAGGAATAGAGTGCATTGGAACAATGTGGTATACAGGGGTCGAAGTGCTGTCAATGGACTGAGCCAGGGCATGTGAACTGTCTGGGGTAAACCAAGGAAAGGTCTGTGGAGCCTGGATGTGGATAGGGAGCTGTGGTTTCAGTACATTTCACATGATAGCTAGAGACGAGTGTGAATGAATGTGGCCTTTTTTGTGTGTTTTCCTGGGACTACCTCGCTGAAGCGGGGATAGTGACACTATTTCCTGGGTGGCGAGGTAGCAATAGGAATGGATGAAGACAGACAGGTATGAATATGTATGTGTATACAAGTATGAATATGTACATGTATATATATGTCTATTCCTATGGGTCCATGGGGAAATGAAACATTATACGTTCCCAAGTGCACTTTTATGTAATAATCACATCATCAAGGGAGATACAAGAAAGACATAAGTCAGTTGATATACAATGAAGAGGCGTAGCTAGGATGCCATTTGGTAAACAAATGGCGTCCTAGCTAAGTCGCTTTATTGTATATCAACTGACCTATATTTCTTTATCTCCCATGATGATGTGATTATTACACAAAAGTGCACTTGGGAACTTATCAAGTTTCATTTCCCTGCGGACTCATAGGAATATACTTGATCACGCACTAAATTGTGATAATTTCCAATAAGTATATGTCTTGGTATGTGTATGTTGATATGTATATGTATGTATATATGCGTGCATGGGCGCTTATATATTTGTATGTGTATACGAGTGGCTGGGCCATTCCTTGTCTGTTTCCTTGTGCTGCCTTGCTGATGCGAGAAACAGATTGAGTGTAATAAGTATATATAATTTTCTTTTTTATTATACTTAATTGCCGTGTCATGCACTAGCAAGGTAGCGCAAGGAAACAGACAAGAGAATGGCCCAACCCACACAACACATAAACGCCCACACACGCACATATACATACATATACATATTCTTGCTGCCTTCATCCATTAAAGGCCACATTCGTTCACACTCACTCTCTAGCTGTCATGTGTAATGTACTGAAACCACAGCTCCCTTTCCACATCCAGGCCCCACAAAACATTCCATGGTTTACCCCTGAAACTTCACATGCCCTGGTTCAATCCACTGACAGCACGTCCACCCCGGTATACCACATCATTCCAATTCACTCTATTCCTTGCAAGCCTTTCACCCTCCTGTATTTTCAAGCCCCAATCGCTCAGAATCTTTTTCACTCCATCCTCCTCCAATTTGGTTTCCCACTTCTCCTCATTCCCTTTATCTCTGACACATATATCCTCTTCGTCAATCTTTCCACACTCATTCTCTCCGTGACCAAACCATTTCAACACACCCTCTTCTGCTCTCTCAACCACACTTTTTTTATTACCACACATCTCTCTTACCCTTTCATTACTTACTCGATCAAACCACCTTACACCACATATTGTCTTCAACCATTTCATTAACAACACATCCACCCTCCTTTGCACAACCCTATCTATTATAGCCCATGTCTTGCAGCCACATAACACTGTTGGAACCACTATTCCTTCAAAGATACCCATTTTTGCTCTCCAAGATAATGTGCTCACCTTCCATACATTCTTCAACACTCCCAGAACCTTTGCCTCCTCCCCATCCTATGACTTGCTTCCACTTCCATCCGCTACTAGATCCACTCCCAGATATCTAAAACACTTCCCTTCCTCCAGTTTTTTCTCCATTCAAACTTACCTCCCAATTAACTTGTCCCTCAACCCTAATGAACCTAATAACCTTGCTCTTATTCACATTTACTCTCAGCTTTCTTCTTTCATACACTTTACCAAACTCAGTCACCAGCTTCTGTAGTTTGTGCAGTGTTGTCCACATATGATACAGTGCTGGTGGCTGAATCCAGTGAGAATATATATATTCTTATTTATTTATTATACTTTGTTGCTGTCTCCCGCATCAGCAAGATAGCGCAAGGAAACAGATGAAAGAATGGCCCAACCCACCCACATACACATGTATATACACGCACGTCCACACATGCACATATACATACCTATACATTTCAATGTATACATATATATACATACACAGACATATACACATATACACATGTATATAATTCATCCTTGCTGCCTTTATTCATTCCCATCACCACCCCGCCACACATGAAATGAAAACCTCCTCCCCCCGCATGCTCGCGAGGTAGCCGTAGGAAAAGACAACAAAGGCCACATTCGTTCACACTCAGTCTCTAGCTGTCATGTATAATACACCAAAACCACAGCTCCCTTTCCACATCCAGGCCCCACAAAACTTTCCATGGTTTACCCCAGAGATTTCACATGCCCTGGTTCAATCCATTGAGAGCACGTCGACCCCGGTATACCACATCGTTCCAATTCAC
>NC_092253.1:25576459-25631459 GCF_036320965.1 Panulirus ornatus
GATTTCTGAATGTGACAACTCTTGTAACTTTAACTCCCTTTACTTTGAGAGTGAATCTTCCTTTTACCTCAAAAATCACTCTTCATGGTCTCTTGACAAGAAAATATATGAGACTGTTTCAGTCATCTGAACTACATAGATTTCTTTACTATTATGTAGTAAGGTACGACTAAAGAGGAGTGATTATGCGAGTCATCCCACCATTTCTCTGGGTAGCTATAACAGTTGTATTCATATTTAACTATGATGTTTAGAGCTGTGTGTGACATTTGGCTTTAATAAATGCTTCTAGGCTCCTTTAAATGTGGGTGGGAAAATCAGGACTCAGGAGTTGAGAAGGAGGGCCCACACCTTATGCAGGAACACAACTGAGAGAGTTAAAGTAAGTATTTGTAACAAAGCTTGCAGGTGCATACAGTCCACATCTTTTACTACAGTCATTTACACCAAGGTCCCCATTCCCATCTGTCACTCTGTTCTCCTTTCTGCCCCTCACCCATCCATTCAAGACACTTATCATGTATAGTTTCTCCCCTAGATCTACAACCTCATTTGTCTTTTCAAAATCTTTCCAGAAAACATCCATAACCTTTATCTTTTTATCATTACAAGGTACATATGCAACTGTCACAGACTTTTCTAATCTCTCAAACTTTGCAACTAATGATCTTGAAACATCTTTTCAAACCACTTTTCCAAAATCAACAATGCAGCAGCTCTTTCATAACAATGAATATCATCTTGTAGGCCTGACATTACATCCTTCTATCCATACCACTTAAGGGTCTCACTACCTAACAGCCTTGTCTACCATAAACCTAAAAGTCTTAATTTTCCCCTTTTAGCCACAAATGTCCTAAGCTACTGACATAAAAGATAATCTTCAATAATCAAGCAATACCATTCTACTTGTGCCTACAGTTTCAATCCTCTTATATTAAACATTTATTCATTCCTCTAATATTCCACTCACCCATATGGTTCTAAATCTCTTAGTCATGCCACTTTCATCTACGGCCACCTGCTTTTTCAAGGGGATATGGATTTGCAGAGCTAAAGTCTGTAAGCTTAACCTGCAATCTAGCTAAAAGGAAAGAAGACATCCAGCACCCTAAAGTAGCTATCCTGTCACTACCGTGGTAGAACCACTGAAAAATCATATCTAAGGTTCAATACATCTAATTCATATATATTCAAAATCATATCAAATCTTGCACACACCATTACCATTTTATAAAAGCTTGGAGGGCCAATGAATTCCTCTACACATTTGTAATCAACCAAGATTTTGAAGGAAAAAAAAATAGGCTTTATCAATGCACAAACCATGCTAATACAGTATGCAGATGATAAAGTCTGCACATCCTCATCTCTGAAATGTGCATGATATCCATTCTTTGACTTGCATCATCACACCTTAACAATAATCTTTGTCTTTCTTCTCATTTACTCTTAGTTACTCTTGTCACATACTAAGGTGGATACACCATTTTTTTTCATATTTCTTCACTGTTTCTTGCATCAGTGAAGTAGCGCCGGGAAAAGATGAAGAAATGGCCTCATTTTTTCACGTCTCTTCTATAGCTGTCATGTACAATGCACCAAATCCACAGCCTCCTCTCCACAAACAGGTCTTAAGGACCTTTCAATGGTTTCCCCTAACTGCTTCATATGCCCTAGATCAGTCTATTGATAGCACAATGCCCCCCCTTTATATCCACATTGCTCCATTTAAATCTACCGTGTATGCCTTACACCATCTGCCATGTTCAGGTCCCAAGCATTCTAAAGCTTTTTCACTCCTTTCCATCTCCAGTTTGGTCTCTTCCTTCTCCTTGTTCCTTCCACTTGTGACACTTATAACCTCTTTTCAACCTCTCCTTACTTGTCTTCTTATGTCCAAACAGTTTCAGCACATCCTCTTCAGCCCTATCAACCATACAATTTTTAATACCATTTTTTTTTTTTTTTTTTTTTTTTGCCGCTGACTCCTGCGTTTGCGAGGTAGCGCAAGGAAACAGACGAAAGAAATGGCCCAACCCACCCCCATACACATGTATATACATACACGTCCACACACGCAAATATACATACCTACACAGCTTTCCATGGTTTACCCCAGACGCTTCACATGCCTTGATTCAATCCACTGACAGCACGTCAACCCCAGTATACCACATCGATCCAATTCACTCTATTCCTTGCCCGCCTTTCACCCTCCTGCATGTTCAGGCCCCGATCACACAAAATCTTTTTCACTCCATCTTTCCACCTCCAATTTGGTCTCCCACTTCTCCTCGTTCCCTCCACCTCCGACACATATATCCTCTTGGTCAATCTTTCCTCACTCATTCTCTCCATGTGCCCAAACCATTTCAAAACACCCTCTTCTGCTCTCTCAACCACGCTCTTTTTATTTCCACACATCTCTCTTACCCTTACGTTACTTACTCGATCAAACCACCTCACACCACACATTGTCCTCAAACATCTCATTTCCAGCACATCCGTCCTCCTGCGCACAACTCTATCCATAGCCCACGCCTCGCAACCATACAACATTGTCGGAACCACTATTCCTTCAAACATACCCATTTTTGCTTTCCGAGATAATGTTCTCGACTTCCACACATTCTTCAAGGCTCCCAGGATTTTTGCCCCCTCCCCCACCCTATGATCCACTTCCGCTTCCATGGTTCCATCCGCTGCCAGATCCACTCCCAGATATCTAAAACACTTTACTTCCTCCAGTTTTTCTCCATTCAAACTTACCTCCCAATTGACTTGACCCTCAACCCTACTGTACCTAATTACCTTGCTCTTATTCACATTTACTCTTAACTTTCTTCTTTCACACACTTTACCAAACTCAGTCACCAGCTTCTGCAGTTTCTCACATGAATCAGCCACCAGCGCTGTATCATCAGCGAACAACAGCTGACTCACTTCCCAAGCTCTCTCATCCCCAACAGACTTAATACTTGCCCCTCTTTCCAAAACTCTTGCATTCACCTCCCTAACAACCCCATCCATAAACAAATTAAACAACCATGGAGACATCACACACCCCTGCCGCAAACCTACATTCACTGAGAACCAATCACTTTCCTCTCTTCCTACACATACACATGCCTTACATCCTCGATAAAAACTTTTCACTGCTTCTAACAACTTGCCACCCACACCATATATTCTTAATACCTTCCACAGAGCATCTCTATCAACTCTATCATATGCCTTCTTCAGATCCATAAATGCTACATACAAATCCACTTGCTTTTCTAAGTATTTCTCACATACATTCTTCAAAGCAAACACCTGATCCACACATCCTCTACCACTTCTGAAACCACACTGCTCTTCCCCAATCTGATGCTCTGTACATGCCTTCACCCTCTCAATCAATACCCTCCCATATAATTTACCAGGAATACTCAACAAACTTATACCTCTGTAATTTGAGCACTCACTCTTATCCCCTTTGCCTTTGTACAATGGCACTATGCACGCATTCCACCAATCCTCAGGCACCTCACCATGAGTCATACATACATTAAATAACCTTACCAACCAGTCAATAATACAGTCACCCCCTTTTTTAATCAATTCCACTGCAATACCATCCAAACCTGCTGCCTTGCCAGCTTTCATCTTCCGCAAAGCTTTTACTACCTCTTCTCTGTTTACCAAATAATTTTCCCTAACCCTCTCACTTTGCACACCACCTCGACCAAAACACCCTATATCTGCCACTCTATCATCAAACACATTCAACAAACCTTCAAAATACTCACTCCATCTCCTTCTCACATCACCATTACTTGTTATCACCTCCCCATTTGTGCCCTTCACTGAAGTTCCCATTTGCTCCCTTGTCTTACGCACTTTATTTACCTCCTTCCAGAACATCTTTTTATTCTCCCTAAAATTTAATGATACTCTCTCACCCCAACTCTCATTTGCCCTCTTTTTCACCTCTTGCACCTTTCTCTTGACCTCCTGTCTCTCTCTTTTATACATCTCCCACTCAATTGCATTTTTTCCCTGCAAAAATCATCCAGATGCCTCTCCTCTCTTTCACTAATAATCTTACCTCTTCATCCCACCACTCACTACCCTTTCTAATCAACCCACCTCCCACTCTTCTCATGCCACGAGCATCTTTTGTGCAATCCATCACTGATTCCCTAAATACATCCCATTCCTCCCCCACTCCCCTTACTTCCATTGTTCTCACCTTTTTCCATTTTGTACTCAGTCTCTCCTGGTACTTCCTCACACAAGTCTCCTTCCCAAGCTCACTTACTCTCACCACCCTCTTCACCCCAACATTCACTCTTCTTTTCTGAAAACCCATACAAATCTTCACCTTAGCCTCCACAAGATAATGATCAGACATCCCTCCAGTTGCACCTCTCAGCACATTAACATCCAAAAGTCTCTCTTTCGCGCGCCTGTCAATTAACACGTAATCCAATAACGCTCTCTGGCCATCTCTCCTACTTACATACGTATACTTATGTATATCTCGCTTTTTAAACCAGGTATTCCCAATCACCAGTCCTTTTTCAGCACATAAATCTACAAGCTCTTCACCATTTCCTTTTACAACACTGAACACCCCATGTATACCAATTATTCCCTCAACTGCCACATTACTCACCTTTGCATTCAAATCACCCATCACTATAACCCAGTCTCGTGCATCAAAACCACTAACACACTCATTCAGCTGCTCCCAAAACACTTGCCTCTCATGATCTTTCTTCTCCTGCCCAGGTGCATATGCACCAATAATCACCCATCTCTCTCCATCAACTTTCAGTTTTACCCATATTAATCGAGAATTTACTTTCTTACATTCTATCACATACTCCCACAACTCCTGTTTAATACCATACTTATTGATAATCTTATCGTTTCTTACTTGATTAACCCTCCTCACATCACACATTATCATCAAATATTTCATTTCCAATATGTACATCCTCTTCCATACTTTAACATCTACAGCCCATGCCTCACATTCACAAAACATTGTCAGGACTAGTATACCATTAAACTTACTCATCTTCACCCTCACCAACAATGAACCTTCTTCATACCCACTCTTCAGTGACCATCCATCCTGTCTCACTGCATCTTCCATCGTTTCATTTACTGCCATCCACAATCCCAGAAATCTAAAACATCCCACGTCCTTCAGATTCTCACCATTCAAACTCACACTCCAAATAACCTGTCCCTTTCCACTGCTATAGCTAATAATCTATCTATATCTCTATCAGAGGGCAACTCTAGCACAGTGTGTTCAGAGGCTCCTACCAATTACTTTTACTTAATGTTCCTTTCAACTGTTCCAATCTACCATTACCTAATGTCCCCAGTTAATATTCCTACCAAATGTTTCTAACTAATGCTCCTATCTAACATTCCAACCTACTAATTTTATCTACCACTCCTATCATTTTGCCAAAAGGCAAGGCTAGCGCATAGAGCTCACCTCAGGAAAATCTAGATGTGAAGAATGAGTTGTGTGAGTCAAAGTTTTGTCAAGCATTTTATACAATAAGGAGAGATTATGCTGTTATTCACATAACTCAACATTCTCCTTTTTACACTTTCTCCCAAACTTGGACACCAACTTCTGTAATTTCTCACTTAAATCTGCCACTGTGTAATTACCACACAACAAATGACTTGCCTCTCAGGCCTCCTCATCTCTTAATGGACTGCAGACCTGCTCCTCTCTCCGAGACCCTTGCATTCACTTTCCTCACCACCTCCATCATCACACCATACTAACTAAAAAACCTCAATACTTACCTGTATAATCACAATTTTCCTATTACATTCCTCAAAGCAGCTTGCCTGCTGTACAACACTTTCAGATGTTTTGTTTGCAATCTTTCCAGTTTTAATACTGTTATTTGCTTTCTATACTATGCAAGAAACACCTGCTTTTTTTTTTTTTTTATAAATTTGTTCAGCCAATATAAAATATATAACTGGTTAATAACACGAATGTTTAATCTAAAACGTTAGCCTTTATGGCAAAATGCTACAGAATGTTTAGAAAATTCCAGTGAAAATTCATTTAACTACAAGCACAACAGATGGAAAATATAATAACTTACTTGTACTACATGGCAGACATTTGACTATAACACAACAATCTAGTCATATTGTGACTCTATTAGCAAATATCAGTTCTCTATGGGAACTAGTCTGGGCCATTTTACTTCAAATGAAGAGAAAATGATCCCTACATTACCCTCGAAGTGTCATCTGCTGATGATATCCAAGAACAAACCTCCAATTCTCAAAAATTTGTGACATTTAAATTTCCTGATTATAAAAATCTGGTGACTAATGAACCTGTTACACAATATATTTCTGTATGTATTAACAAAGTATTTTACAGAAAAACTGTATTTGAAATACAGAAAATACACCATTTAACAAAATGGAGACTAAAAGATGTATCTTTCTACACACGTTCACCAAACTAATGTAGTACAGAAAAAAGTATAAACTGTACTAAGCTATTCTAACAAATCAGTATGGCAGTATTATCACACTTTTTTGCAATCTTGCATGACTCACTGGCTATTAAAAGATTCTTGTCACCTGTGAATACCGGGAACTGCAATATATCACTAGCATCTAAGGTTAAATTTAGATTGTCTCTTTTACATTCCTGGTGTCATCTTCAGTGAACAAAACACCATAAAATATTATAAGTAAATTATGAAGACCTTAGAGCTACAGATAACAAAGAACATATAACATTGTAAGTACACACCAGAGAGAGAACAGAGGCATCTGCAACATGATACAGTACAGATAAGAGGATGCATTGGAGAAAATGGGAGTACTAAAATATCTGCTGCTTGAGAGTAATGCAAACAGACCACCTCATCCTGAATCTATGAAACTAATCTACTTGAGGATAGGTAAGTACTTGAGCAGCTGTCATTCTGACTGGTTGATGCATACAAGTACAGTACTGCAATTTTCATTATATTATTGTCATTATTTTGTAATCCTCAGAAAATATTGAGGTCCTACTCAATCAATTATCCTGCTAGTATGGGTATAGTTATCAAGAGATTTGTGAAAATAGTACTACCCTGTTTTACAATAAAGGATACAGCTTATGGGATGCAGATAGAAATACAAATATACCGAAGTAACAGCGAGTAGCTACCCATCAACAGATACCCACAGTTTTTTCCTATTTTCTTCCTTAATCTTTGTGTGAATTCAAAACAGTATAAGCTCTGTGCACTATAACTGGCATTGGTTACTGCTGCTGACTATGACTCATGCACTGGCTCCCCAGGTTCAAGTCCTGGTTCGGATAGTTGGCCCACAACCACCATAATTCATCCTCCTCTTAGGACTAGTTGATAAATGGGTAATATCCTTAAGCTGGAGTATTTTTATGTGTATTGTTATATTATTGTTATTATCATTATTATTATCATTATCAATTTCATTATCATTATCTTATCATAAAACACCATTACCCCTTCTAAAAGCCCCCTGCAGTTCCAAGGTTGTACCACAAGCAGTAGCAGGGAAAGGATGGATTCCCTCATAATGAAAAGTTTCTTGATGAATTGCAGTCATTTTGTCTGACTAATACACTTTTGCCAAAAATGGCTTCCCCTTGTGGCATAACCTCATGAAGTCTGAGTCCAGTAATAACATCAAGTATGTGTGTGTGAGTGTGAGTATTTTAATATCTATTTGTACTGTATGCAGGAGAAGTTTTACATTGGTGGGGCCCCATCTCTTGAACATTCTTTACAATCATACACCATCTTGAATTCATGCATGCTGTCTGCAATAACCATTCATCTACCAATCATACTATAAAAGTGTTTCTTTATATCCTTATTCACAAGTTTCTTTCTTAATTTCATATCATGTCCTCTGGTTGCTCTACCCCTACACCTCTCAAAGAACTTTTCACTGACCACTTTAGCAATCTCCTTTAAAAACTTAAAGGTAGTGTGATTAGGTCATCCCTCACTCTTCTCTCTACAAAAGTAGATAAATCAAAAGCCTTCAGACATTCCCTACAGATTAGCTTTCTGAATCTAGTACCATCTTGTTGTCTTCCTCTGTACCTTCTCTGCAAACTTTTTGTGCTTCTTTAGGTGCAATGACCAAACCTGAGATGTATATTCTAGTTTTAGCCTCATGTAGGAGAGATGAGTGAGGAAAGATTGACAAAGAGGTTATATGTGTCAGAAGTGAAGGGAACAAGAAGAAGCAGACCAAATTGGAGGTAGAAGGATGGAGTGAAAAATATTTTGAGCGATCAGGGCCTGAACATACAGGAGGGTGAGAGGTGTGCAAGGAATAGAGTGCATTGGAACAATGTGGTATACAGGGGTCGAAGTGCTGTCAATGGACTGAGCCAGGGCATGTGAACTGTCTGGGGTAAACCAAGGAAAGGTCTGTGGAGCCTGGATGTGGATAGGGAGCTGTGGTTTCAGTCCATTTCACATGATAGCTAGAGACGAGTGTGAATGAATGTGGCCTTTTTTGTGTGTTTTCCTGGGACTACCTCGCTGAAGCGGGGATAGTGACACTATTTCCTGTGTGGCGAGGTAGCAATAGGAATGGATGAAGACAGACAGGTATGAATATGTATGTGTATACAAGTATGAATATGTACATGTATATATATGTCTATTCCTATGGGTCCATGGGGAAATGAAACATTATACGTTCCCAAGTGCACTTTTATGTAATAATCACATCATCAAGGGAGATACAAGAAAGACATAAGTCAGTTGATATACAATGAAGAGGCGTAGCTAGGATGCCATTTGGTAAACAAATGGCGTCCTAGCTAAGTCGCTTTATTGTATATCAACTGACCTATATTTCTTTATCTCCCATGATGATGTGATTATTACACAAAAGTGCACTTGGGAACTTATCAAGTTTCATTTCCCTGCGGACTCATAGGAATATACTTGATCACGCACTAAATTGTGATAATTTCCAATAAGTATATGTCTTGGTATGTGTATGTTGATATGTATATGTATGTATATATGCGTGCATGGGCGCTTATATATTTGTATGTGTATACGAGTGGCTGGGCCATTCCTTGTCTGTTTCCTTGTGCTGCCTTGCTGATGCGAGAAACAGATTGAGTGTAATAAGTATATATAATTTTCTTTTTTATTATACTTAATTGCCGTGTCATGCACTAGCAAGGTAGTGCAAGGAAACAGACAAGAGAATGGCCCAACCCACACAACACATAAACGCCCACACACGCACATATACATACATATACATATTCTTGCTGCCTTCATCCATTAAAGGCCACATTCGTTCACACTCACTCTCTAGCTGTCATGTGTAATGTACTGAAACCACAGCTCCCTTTCCACATCCAGGCCCCACAAAACATTCCATGGTTTACCCCTGAAACTTCACATGCCCTGGTTCAATCCACTGACAGCACGTCCACCCCGGTATACCACATCATTCCAATTCACTCTATTCCTTGCAAGCCTTTCACCCTCCTGTATTTTCAGGCCCCAATCGCTCAGAATCTTTTTCACTCCATCCTCCTCCAATTTGGTTTCCCACTTCTCCTCATTCCCTTTATCTCTGACACATATATCCTCTTCGTCAATCTTTCCACACTCATTCTCTCCGTGACCAAACCATTTCAACACACCCTCTTCTGCTCTCTCAACCACACTTTTTTTATTACCACACATCTCTCTTACCCTTTCATTACTTACTCGATCAAACCACCTTACACCACATATTGTCTTCAACCATTTCATTAACAACACATCCACCCTCCTTTGCACAACCCTATCTATTATAGCCCATGTCTTGCAGCCACATAACACTGTTGGAACCACTATTCCTTCAAAGATACCCATTTTTGCTCTCCAAGATAATGTTCTCACCTTCCATACATTCTTCAACACTCCCAGAACCTTTGCCTCCTCCCCATCCTATGACTTGCTTCCACTTCCATCCGCTACTAGATCCACTCCCAGATATCTAAAACACTTCCCTTCCTCCAGTTTTTTCTCCATTCAAACTTACCTCCCAATTAACTTGTCCCTCAACCCTAATAACCTTGCTCTTATTCACATTTACTCTCAGCTTTCTTCTTTCATACACTTTACCAAACTCAGTCACCAGCTTCTGTAGTTTCTGCAGTGTTGTCCACATATGATACAGTGCTGGTGGCTGAATCCAGTGAGAATATATATATTCTTATTTATTTATTATACTTTGTTGCTGTCTCCCGCATCAGCAAGATAGCGCAAGGAAACAGATGAAAGAATGGCCCAACCCACCCACATACACATGTATATACACGCACGTCCACACATGCACATATACATACCTATACATTTCAATGTATACATATATATACATACACAGACATATACACATATACACATGTACATAATTCATCCTTGCTGCCTTTATTCATTCCCATCACCACCCCGCCACACATGAAATGAAAACCTCCTCCCCCCGCATGCTCGCGAGGTAGCCGTAGGAAAAGACAACAAAGGCCACATTCGTTCACACTCAGTCTCTAGCTGTCATGTATAATACACCAAAACCACAGCTCCCTTTCCACATCCAGGCCCCACAAAACTTTCCATGGTTTACCCCAGACATTTCACAGGCCCTGGTTCAATCCATTGAGAGCACGTCGACCCCGGTATACCACATCGTTCCAATTCACTCTGTTCCTTGCATGCCTTTCACCCTCCTGCATGTTCAGGCCCCGATCACTCAAAATTTTTTTCACTCCATCTTTCCACCTCCAATTTGGTCTCCCACTTCTCGTTCCCTCCACCTCTGACACACACGTACATACACACACACACACACACACACACACACACACATATATATATATATATATATATATATACTTGTGTGAGGAAGTACCAGGAGAGACTGAGTACAGAATGGAAAAAGGTGAGAACAATGGAAGTAAGGGGAGTGGGGGAGGAATGGGAAGTATTTAGGGAATCAGTGATGGATTGCGCAAAAGATGCTTGTGGCATGAGAAGAGTGGGAGGTGGGTTGATTAGAAAGGGTAGTGAGTGGTGGGATGAAGAAGTAAGAGTATTAGTGAAAGAGAAGAGAGAGGCATTTGGACGATTTTTGCAGGGAAAAAATGCAGTTGAGTGGGAGACGTATAAAAGAAAGAGACAGGAGGTCAAGAGAAAGGTGCAAGAGGTGAAAAAAAGGGCAAATGAGAGTTGGGGAGAGAGAGTATCATTAAATTTTAGGGAGAATAAAAAGATGTTCTGGAAGGAGGTAAATAAAGTGAGTAAGACAAGGGAGCAAATGGGAACTTCAGTGAAGGGCTCAAATGGGGAGGTGATAACAAGTAGTGGTGATGTGAGAAGGAGATGGAGTGAGTATTTTGAAGGTTTGTTGAATGTGTTTGATGATAGAGTGGCAGATATAGGGTGTTTTGGTCGAGGTGGTGTGCAAAGTGAGAGGGTGAGGGAAAATTATTTGGTAAACAGAGAAGAGGTAGTAAAAGCTTTGCGGAAGATGAAAGCCGGCAAGGCAGCAGGTTTGGATGGTATTGCAGTGGAATTTATTAAAAAAGGGGGTGACTGTATTGTTGACTGGTTGGTAAGGTTATTTAATGTATGTATGACTCACGGTGAGGTGCCTGAGGATTGGCGGAATGCGTGGATAGTGCCATTGTACAAAGGCAAAGGGGATAAGAGTGAGTGCTCAAATTACAGAGGTATAAGTTTGTTGAGTATTCCTGGTAAATTATATGGGAGGGTATTGATTGAGAGAGTGAAGGCATGTACAGAGCATCAGATTGGGGAAGAGCAGTGTGGTTTCAGAAGTGGTAGAGGATGTGTGGATCAGGTGTTTGCTTTGAAGAATGTATGTGAGAAATACTTAGAAAAGCAAATGGATTTGTATGTAGCATTTATGGATCTGGAGAAGGCATATGATAGAGTTGATAGAGATGCTCTGTGGAAGGTATTAAGAATATATGGTGTGGGAGGCAAGTTGTTAGAAGCAGTGAAAAGCTTTTATCGAGGATGTAAGGCATGTGTACGTGTAGGAAGAGAGGAAAGTGATTGGTTCTCAGTGAATGTAGGTTTGCGGCAGGGGTGTGTGATGTCTCCATGGTTGTTTAATTTGTTTATGGATGGGGTTGTTAGGGAGGTGAATGCAAGAGTTTTGGAAAGAGGGGCAAGTATGAAGTCTGTTGGGGATGAGAGAGCTTGGGAAGTGAGTCAGTTGTTGTTCGCTGATGATACAGCGCTGGTGGCTGATTCATGTGAGAAACTGCAGAAGCTGGTGACTGAGTTTGGTAAAGTGTGTGAAAGAAGAAAGTTAAGAGTAAATGTGAATAAGAGCAAGGTAATTAGGTACAGTAGGGTTGAGGGTCAAGTCAATTGGGAGGTAAGTTTCAATGGAGAAAAACTGGAGGAAGTAAAGTGTTTTAGATATCTGGGAGTGGATCTGGCAGCGGATGGAACCATGGAAGCGGAAGTGGATCATAGGGTGGGGGAGGGGGCGAAAATCCTGGGAGCCTTGAAGAATGTGTGGAAGTCGAGAACATTATCTCGGAAAGCAAAAATGGGTATGTTTGAAGGAATAGTGGTTCCAACAATGTTGTATGGTTGCGAGGCGTGGGCTATGGATAGAGTTGTGCGCAGGAGGATGGATGTGCTGGAAATGAGATGTTTGAGGACAATGTGTGGTGAGGTGGTTTGATCGAGTAAGTAACGTAAGGGTGAGAGATGCGTGGAAATAAAAAGAGCGTGGTTGAGAGAGCAGAAGAGGGTGTTTTGACATGGTTTGGGCACATGGAGAGAATGAGTGAGGAAAGATTGACCAAGAGGATATATGTGTCGGAGGTGGAGGGAACGAGAAGTGGGAGACCAAATTGGAGGTGGAAAGATGGAGTGAAAAGGATTTTGTTTGATCGGGGCCTGAACATGCAGGAGGGTGAAAGGAGGGCAAGGAATAGAGTGAATTGGATCGATGTGGTATACCGGGGTTGACGTGCTGTCAGTGGATTGAATCAGGGCATGTGAAGCGTCTGGGGTAAACCATGGAAAGCTGTGTAGGTATGTATATTTGCGTGTGTGGACGTATGTATATACATGTGTATGGGGGTGGGTTGGGCCATTTCTTTCGTCTGTTTTCTTGCGCTACCTCGCAAACGCGTGAGACAGCGACAAATCAAAAAAAAAAATATATATATATTTTTTCATACTATTCGCTATTTCACGCGATAGCGAGGTAGCGTTAAGAACAGAGGACTGGGCCTTTGAGGGAATATCCTCACCTGGCCCTCTTCTCTGTTCCTTCTTTTGGAAAAAAAAAAAAAAAAAAAAAACGAGAGTGGAGGATTTCCAGCCCCCCGCTCCCTTCCCTTTTAGTCGCTTTCTACGACATGCAGGGAATACGTGGGAAGTATTCTTTCTCCCCTATCCTCTATATATATATATATATGTTTGATGATAGAGTGCCAGATATAGGGTGTTTTGGTCGAGGTGGTGTGCAAAGTGAGAGGGTTAGGGAAAATGATTTGTTAAACATAGAAGAGATAGTGAAAGCTTTGCGGAAGATGAAAGCCGGCAAGGCAGCAGGTTTGGATGGTATTGCAGTGGAATTTATTAAAAAAGGGGGTGACTGTATTGTTGACTGGTTGGTAAGGTTATTTAATGTATGTATGACTCATGGTGAGGTGCCTGAGGATTGGCGGAATGCGTGCATAGTGCCATTGTACAAAGGCAAAGGGGATAAGAGTGAGTGCTCAAATTACAGAGGTATAAGTTTGTTGAGTATTCCTGGTAAATTATATGGGAGGGTATTGATTGAGAGGGTGAAGGCATGTACAGAGCATCAGATTGGGGAAGAGCAGTGTGGTTTCAGAAGTGGTAGAGGATGTGTGGATCAGGTGTTTGCTTTGAAGAATGTATGTGAGAAATACTTAGAAAAGCAAATGGATTTGTATGTAGCATTTATGGATCTGGAGAAGGCATATGATAGAGTTGATAGAGATGCTCTGTGGAAGGTATTAAGAATATATGGTGTAGGAAGAAAGTTGTTAGAAGCAGTGAAAAGTTTTTATCGAGGATGTAAGGCATGTGTACGTGTAGGAAGAGAGGAAAGTGATTGGTTCTCAGTGAATGTAGGTTTGCGGCAGGGGTGTGTGATGTCTCCATGGTTGTTTAATTTGTTTATGGATGGGGTTGTTAGGGAGGTAAATGCAAGAGTTTTGGAAAGAGGGGCAAGTATGAAGTCTGTTGGGGATGAGAGAGCTTGGGAAGTGAGTCAGTTGTTGTTCGCTGATGATACAGCGCTGGTGGCTGATTCTTGTGAGAAACTGCAGAAGCTGGTGACTGAGTTTGGTAAAGTGTGTGGAAGAAGAAAGTTAAGAGTAAATGTGAATAAGAGCAAGGTTATTAGGTACAGTAGGGTTGAGGGTCAAGTCAATTGGGAGGTGAGTTTGAATGGAGAAAAACTGGAGGAAGTGAAGTGTTTTAGATATCTGGGAGTGGATCTGGCAGCGGATGGAAACATGGAAGCGGAAGTGGATCATAGGGTGGGGGAGGGGGCGAAAATTCTGGGGGCCTTGAAGAATGTGTGGAAGTCGAGAACATTATCTCGGAAAGCAAAAATGGGTATGTTTGAAGGAATAGTGGTTCCAACAATGTTGTATGGTTGCGAGGCGTGGGCTATGGATAGAGTTGTGCGCAGGAGGATGGATGTGCTGGAAATGAGATGTTTGAGGACAATGTGTGGTGTGAGGTGGTTTGATCGAGTGAGTAACGTAAGGGTAAGAGAGATGTGTGGAAATAAAAAGAGCGTGGTTGAGAGAGCAGAAGAGGGTGTTTTGAAGTGGTTTGGGCACATGGAGAGAATGAGTGAGGAAAGATTGACCAAGAGGATATATGTGTCGGAGGTGGAGGGAACGAGGAGAAGTGGGAGACCAAATTGGAGGTGGAAAGATGGAGTGAAAAAGATTTTGTGTGATCGGGGCCTGAACATGCAGGAGGGTGAAAGGAGGGCAAGGAATAGAGTGAATTGGAGCGATGTGGTATACCGGGGTTGACGTGCTGTCAGTGGATTGAATCAAGGCATGTGAAGCGTCTGGGGTAAACCATGGAAAGCTGTGTAGGTATGTATATTTGCGTGTGTGGACGTATGTATATACATGTGTATGGGGGGGGGGGGGTTGGGCCATTTCTTTCGTCTGTTTCCTTGCGCTACCTCGCAAACGCGGGAGACAGCGACAAAGTATAATAATAAAAATAATAATAATAAAATATATGGGATGTATTTAGGGAAGCAGTGATGGCTTGCGCAAAAGATGCTTGTGGCATGAGAAGCGTAGGAGGTGGGTTGATTAGAAAAGAGGCATTTGGATGATTTTTGCAATGAAAAAAATGCAAATGAATGGGGGATGTATAAGAGAAAGAGCCAGGAGGTCAAGAGAAAGGTGCAAGAGGTGAAAAAGAGGGCAAATGAGAGTATCATTAAATTTTAGGGAGAATAAAAAGATGTTCTGGAAGGAGGTAAATAAAGTGCATAAGACAAGGGAGCAAATGGGAACTTCAGTGAAGGGGGCTAATGGGAGGTGAAAACAAGTAGTGGTGATGTGAGTAGGAGATGGAGTGAGTATTTTGAAGGTTTGTTGAATGTGTTTGATGATAGAGTGGCAGATATAGGGTGTTTTGGTCGAGGTGGTGTGCAAAGTGAGAGGGTTAGGGAAAATGATTTGGTAAACAGAGAAGAGGTAGCAAAAGCTTTGCGGAAGATGAAAGCCGGCAAGGCAGCAGGTGTGGATGGTATTGCAGTGGAATTTATTAAAAAAGGGGGTGACTGTATTGTTGACTGGTTGGTGAGGTGCCTGAGGATTGGCGGAATGCGTGCATAGTGCCATTGTACAAAGGCAAAGGGGATAAGAGTGAGTGCTCACATTACAGAGGTATAAGTTTGTTGAGTATTCCTGGTAAATTATATGGGAGGGTATTGACTGAGAGGGTGAAGGCATGTACAGAGCATCAGATTGGGGAAGAGCAGTGTGGTTTCAGAAGTGGTAGAGGATGTGTGCATCAGGTGTTTGCTTTGAAGAACATATGTGAGAAATACTTAGAAAAACAATTGGATTTGTATGTAGCATTTATGGATCTGGAGAAGGCATATGATAGAGTTGATAGAGATGCTCTGTGGAAGGTACTAAGAATATATGGTGTGGGAGGCAAGTTGTTAGAAGCAGTGATAAGTTTTATCGAGGATGTAAGGCATGTGTATGTGTAGGAAGAGAGGAAAGTGATCGGTTCTCAGTGAATGTAGGTTTGCGGCAGAGGTGTGCGATGTCTCCATGATTGTTTAATTTGTTTATGGATGGGGTTGTTAGGGAGGTGAATGCAAGAGTTTTGGAAAGAGGGGCAAGTATGAAGTCTGTTGGGGATGAGAGAGCTTGGGAAGTGAGTCAGTTGTTGTTCGCTGATGATACAGCGCTGGTGGCTGATTCATGTGAGAAATTGCAGAAGCTGGTGACGGAGTTTGGTAAAGTGTGTGAAAGAAGAAAGTTAAGAGTAAATGTGAATAAGAGCAAGGTTATTAGGTACAGTAGGGTTGAGGGTCAAGTTAATTGGGAAGTAAGTTTGAATGGAGAAAAACTGGAGGAAGTAAAGTGTGTTACATATCTGGGAGTGGATCTGGCAGCGGATGGAACTATGGAAGCGGAGGTGAATCATAGGGTGGGGGAGGGGGCGAAAATCCTGGGAGCCTTGAAGAATGTGTGGAAGTCAAGAACATTATCTCCAAAAGCAAAACTGGGTATGTTTGAAGGAATGGTGGTTCCAACAATGTTGTATGGTTGCGAGGCGTGGGCTATTGATAGAGTTGTGCGCAGGAGGGTGGATGTGCTGGAAATGAGATGTTTGAGGACAATATGTGGTGTGAGGTGGTTTGATTGAGTAAGTAATGTAAGGGTAAGAGAGATATGTGTGGAAATAAAAGGAGCGTGGTTGAGAGAGCAGAAGAGGGTGTTTTGAAATGGTTTGGGCACATGGAGAGAATGAGTGAGGAAAGATTGACCAAGAGGATATATGTGTCGGAGGTGGAGGGATCGAGGAGAAGTGGGAGACCAAATTGGAGGTGGAAAGATGGAGTGAAAAAGATCTTGAGTGATCGGAGCCTGAACATGCAGGAGGGTGAAAGGCGGGTAAGGAATAGAGTGAATTGGATCGATGTGGTATACCGGGGTCGACGTGCTGTCAATGGATTGAATCAGGGCATGTGAAGCGTCTGAGGTAAACCATGAAAAGTTGTGTGGGGCCTGGATACCGAAAGGGAGCTGTGGTTTCGGGCGTTATTGCATGACAACTAGAGACAATGTGAACGAATGGGGCCTTTGTTGTCTTTTCCTAGTGCTACCTTGCACACATGAGGGGGGAGGAAGATGTTATTCCATGTGTGGCGAGGTGGCGATGGGAATAAATCAAGGCAGACAGTGTGAATTGTGTGCATGTGTATATATGTAGGTGTCTGTGTATGTATATGTGTGTGTACGTTGGGATGTATGGGTGTGTATATTTGCTTGTGTGGACGTGTATGTATATGCATGTGTATGGGGGTGGGTTGGGCCATTTCTTTCGTCTGTTTCCTTGCGCTACCTCGGAAACGCGGGAGACAGCGACAAACCAAAATATAAATAAATTTTTTTTTTTTTTTTTTTGCTTTGTCGCTGTCTCCCGCATTTGCAAGGTAGCGCAAGGAAACAGACGAAAGAAATGGCCCAACCCACCCCCATACACATGTATATACATACGTCAACACACGCAAATATACATACCTACACAGCTTTCCATGGTTTACCCCAGACGCTTCACATGCCCTGATTCAATCCACTGACAGCACGTCAACCCCGGTATACCACATCGATCCAATTCACTCTATTCCTTGCCCGCCTTTCACCCTCCTGCATGTTCAGGCCCCGATCACACAAAATCTTTTTCACTCCATCTTTCCACCTCCAATTTGGTCTCCCACTTCTCCTCGTTCCCTCCACCTCCGACACATATATCCTCTTGGTCAATCTTTCCTCACTCATTCTCTCTATGTGCCCAAACCATTTCAAAACACCCTCTTCTGCTCTCTCAACCACGCTCTTTTTATTTCCACACATCTCTCTTCCCCTTACATTACTTACTCGATCAAACCACCTCACACCACACATTGTCCTCAAACATCTCATTTCCAGCACATCCATCCTCCTGCACACAACTCTATCCATAGCCCACGCCTAACAACCATACAACATTGTTGGAACCACTATTCCTTCAAACATACCCATTTTTCCTTTCCGAGATAATGTTCTCGACTTCCACACATTCTTCAAGGCTCCCAGGATTTTCGCCCCCTCCCCCACCCTATGATCCACTTCCGCTTCCATGGTTCCATCCGCTGCCAGATAAACTCCCAGATATCTAAAACACTTCACTTCCTACAGTTTTTCTCCATTCAAACTCACCTCCCAATTGACTTGACCCTCAACCCTACTGTACCTAATTACCTTGCTCTTATTCACATTTACTCTTAACTTTCTTCTTTCACACACTTTACCAAACTCAGTCACCAGCTTCTGCAGTTTCTCACATGAATCAGCCACCAGCGCTGTATCATCAGCGAACAACAACTGACTCACTTCCCAAGCTCTCCTCTCATCCCCAACAGACTTCATACTTGCCCCTCTTTCCAAAACTCTTGCATTCACCTCCTTAACAACCCCATCCATAAACAAATTAAACAACCATGGAGACATCACACACCCCTACCGCAAACCTACATTCACTGAGAACCAATCACTTTCCTCTCTTCCTACACGTACACATGCCTTACATCCTCGATAAAAACTTTTCACTGCTTCTAACAACTTGCCTCCCACACCATATATTCTTAATACCTTCCACAGAGCATCTCTATCAACTCTATCATATGTCTTTTCCAGATCCATAAATGCTACATACAAATCCATTTGCTTTTCTAAGTATTTCTCACATACATTCTTCAAAGCAAACACCTGATCCACACATCCTCTACCGCTTCTGAAACCACATTGCTCTTCCCCAATCTGATGCTCTGAACATGCCTTCACCCTCTCAATCAATACCCTCCCATATAATTTACCAGGAATACTCAACAAACTATATATGTACATATATATATAAATGCAGCGAGTGTCAGCAGGATCTATCTGCTTGTGCTTACACAGCAAGTGAAACTTCTTCAGCAAAATTAATTATTGTCAATGAATGAAAAGGAGTACAATCTATTCATGGATATTCTTACTCCCAAATGAGTCGTCCTTTTCCTTTCTACTTATTGTAACAGTCTTGAAGCTGCAGTACCCTATAAAAAGGTTCATGGGATTATATAATTGAACTACTACTACTATTAATAATAATTAATGATAATAATAAATGTAACATATAATAGATGGACATTATTAGGGCATTCAGTTGCCATTACCTATGCAGCTGCCAATAAATATTCTGATGAGAGTAAGATTTAGACCCATGAAGTTCAGGCTCATATAACTTAGAAATGTAATTATGTTCCCAGTAAACAATACGTCACATAAAAATATATGGAAAAATAGGGTTACATTCCTAGACATGATGGTAAGAAACTAAAAAACAAATGGAAAAACAGATACTCTGGAAGTGTCATGAACACTGGTGTATAATGAAACCTTTTTTATTAGTTTTTACCTTAAAAACTATGTAATGATGCCTTGAAGACGATAATCTAGGTGATAGCTTATAATCAAAGAATTTACGTAAACTGCAACTTGCATATATTTTTTCTACAAAATTCTCTTCATTATATTCTTGTCTAATGCATGAATTAGCAATTATCAATATATTCAGTAAAATTTTGGAGAAAAGGGTGAAATAGGTGGAAGTCATACCTCCACCTTAATGTTAGTATTCATGTTTGTACTCACACCAAATAAGTCACTGAAACACTGAAAAATATATTAAATGCCAAAACAGTAAAGCGAAATTACCTTTTCTCTTATTAAATGAAAGAAGATTCTATGAGAATGACCAAACCAACAAAAACCAAAAATATAGTCCTAGACTTACCCATGGAGAAATAAAGAATTTTGTGGAAGCACTGGTAACCTATCTTACCAATATATTCCCATTAAACATATTTCATTTCTCTCTTGTTTCTTGGTTGTTATATCATTCTTATATAATGTTCTTTCATTCAATGAGTGAAATAGTTATTGCACCTTACAGTTTCAGTTTCTAACCCACTGGTTGCTGATATACTGTATATGGGATGACAGCAAGAATCCTGTGTGGGATCTCATTTCTTAAAAGTTTGCACATGGCCATATGGGTTTAGATTATTCACAATTCATGTACCGAAGTCTCAGAGGGTATTCCCATGCATTAGTCTAAATCTTTCTGCTCAAGTGGCCAGTAATCATAACAATACTGATGAATACAGTGTAACTTTACCTCACATGAGCTGCATAAGAAAACCCAAATTATTGTACAGGCTTAATAGATACGCTTGACTCGGTTGTTTTAAAGGAGAGTGACAGTAAAAATGAAAGGGATGAAGTTTTCATGAAGATGTGAAAGAACATCATGATATTGGCAGCAATAAGGGTGAAAATGATAATAATCCCAGAGAGAAGAGGTGCTTTGTCATGTCCACCCTTATGGAAAGGGATTGATGTTGCCAACTTCACTCCAGTTCACTTTGTTTTTGAGTAAGGAAATTCAGTAAACAGGTGTTTGTTCTGTCATCATGAATTCTGAGCTACACTATTTCTTAGGAGGATTTTGACAGTGATTTGATGAATATGATGGTGACTGAAACAAATCAGTATTATAGATTAGTGAAGGCAACACAGCCAACATCTCCAAGTTGAAGCCTAAGTTCAATAACACAAGATTAAATTTTTGTGTTCTGTGATGTGAAGAGTGACTAGTTACATTAATTAATACTATATACCAGAAAAGGGGTTTTCAGAAAAGAAGAGTGAATGTTGGGGTGAAGAGGGTGGTGAGAGTAAGTGAGCTTGGGAAGGAGACCTGTGTGAGGAAGTACCAGGAGAGACTGAGTACAGAATGGAAAAAGGTGAGAACAATGGAAGTAAGGGGAGTGGGGGAGGAATGGGATGTATTTAGGGAATCAGTGATGGATTGCGCAAAAGATGCTTGTGGCATGAGAAGAGTGGGAGGTGGGTTGATTAGAAAGGGTAGTGAGTGGTGGGATGAAGAAGTAAGATTATTAATGAAAGAGAAGAGAGAGGCATTTGGACGATTTTTGCAGGGAAAAAATGCAATTGAGTGGGAGATGTATAAAAGAAAGAGACAGGAGGTCAAGAGAAAGGTGCAAGAGGTGAAAAAAAGGGCAAATGAGAGTTGGGGTGAGAGAGTATCATTAAATTTTAGGGAGAATAAAAAGATGTTTTGGAAGGAGGTAAATAAAGTGCGTAAGACATGGGAGCAAATGGGAACTTCAGTGAAGGGCGCAAATGGGGAGGTGATAACAAGTAGTGGTGATGTGAGAAGGAGATGGAATGAGTATTTTGAAGGTTTGTTGAATGTGTTTGATGATAGAGTGGCAGATATAGGGTGTTTTGGTCGAGGTGGTGTGCAAAGTGAGAGGGTTAGGGAAAATGATTTGGTAAACAGAGAAGAGGTAGTGAAAGCTTTGCGGAAGATGAAAGCCGGCAAGGCAGCAGGTTTGGATGGTATTGCAGTGGAATTTATTAAAAAAGGGGGTGACTGTATTGTTGACTGGTTGGTAAGGTTATTTAATGTATGTATGACTCATGGTGAGGTGCCTGAGGATTGGCGGAATGCGTGCATAGTGCCATTGTACAAAGGCAAAGGGGATAAGAGTGAGTGCTCAAATTACAGAGGTATAAGTTTGTTGAGTATTCCTGGTAAATTATATGGGAGGGTATTGATTGAGAGGGTGAAGGCATGTACAGAGCATCAGATTGGGGAAGAGCAGTGTGGTTTCAGAAGTGGTAGAGGATGTGTGGATCAGGAGTTTGCTTTGAAGAATGTATGTGAGAAATACTTAGAAAAGCAAATGGATTTGTATGTAGCATTTATGGATCTGGAGAAGGCATATGATAGAGTTGATAGAGATGCTCTGTGGAAGGTATTAAGAATATATGGTGTGGGAGGAAAGTTGTTAGAAGCAGTGAAAAGTTTTTATCGAGGATGTAAGGCTTGTGTACGTGTAGGAAGAGAGGAAAGTGATTGGTTCTCAGTGAATATAGGTTTGCGGCAGGGGTGTGTGATGTCTCCATGGTTGTTTAATTTGTTTATGGATGGGGTTGTTAGGGAGGTGAATGCAAGAGTTTTGGAAAGAGGGGCAAGTATGAAGTCTGTTGGGGATGAGAGAGCTTGGGAAGTGAGTCAGTTGTTGTTCGCTGATGATACAGCGCTGGTGGCTGATTCATGTGAGAAACTGCAGAAGCTGGTGACTGAGTTTGGTAAAGTGTGTGGAAGAAGAAAGTTAAGAGTAAATGTGAATAAGAGCAAGGTTATTAGGTACAGTAGGGTTGAGGGTCAAGTCAATTGGGAGGTGAGTTTGAATGGAGAAAAACTGGAGGAAGTGAAGTGTTTTAGATATCTGGGAGTTTATCTGGCAGCGGATGGAACCATGGAAGCGGAAGTGGATCATAGGGTGGGGGAGGGGGCGAAAATTCTGGGGCCTTGAAGAATGTGTGGAAGTCGAGAACATTATCTCGGAAATCAAAAATGGGTATGTTTGAAGGAATAGTGGTTCCAACAATGTTGTATGGTTGCGAGGCGTGGGCTATGGATAGAGTTGTGCGCAGGAGGATGGATGTGCTGGAAATGAGATGTTTGAGGACAATGTGTGGTGTGAGGTGGTTTGATCGAGTGAGAAACGTAAGGGTAAGAGAGATGTGTGGAAATAAAAAGAGTGTGGTTGAGAGAGCAGAAGAGGGTGTTTTGAAGTGGTTTGGGCACATGGAGAGAATGAGTGAGGAAAGATTGACCAAGAGGATATATGTGTCGGAGGTGGAGGGAACGAGGAGAAGAGGGAGACCAAATTGGAGGTGGAAAGATGGAGTGAAAAAAATTTTGTGTGATCGGGGCCTGAACATGCAGGAGGGTGAAAGGAGGGCGAGGAATAGAGTGAATTGGAGCGATGTGGTATACCGGGGTTGACGTGCTGTCAGTGGATTGAATCAAGGCATGTGAAGCTTCTGGGGTAAACCATGGAAAGCTGTGTAGGTATGTATATTTGCGTGTGTGGACGTATGTATATACATGTGTATGGGGGGGTTGGGCCATTTCTTTCGTCTGTTTCCTTGCGCTACCTCGCAAACGCGGGAGACAGCGACAAAGTATAATAGAAAAAAAAATAACCAGAAAAGGGGACTAAAATCATGATGAGGAACAAGGTGTCTCTGAATCGGTTTCGAGGTGTACCAAAGAAAAAGGAATTACTGAAAATAGAAGAGTGTAGAATGCAGTCTGTTCTGTATGACAGAGCTTGGGAAGAGAGTCAGTTGTTGTTTGCATATGATACAGCACTGGTGGCTGATTCGGGTGAGAAACTGCAGAAGTTGGTGATCGAGTTTGGTAAAGCATGTGAAAGAAGAAAGTTGAGAATAAATGTGAATAAGAGCAAGGTTATTAGGTTCAGTAGGGTTGAGGGACAAGTTAACTGGGAGGTAAGTTAGAAGGAGAAAAACTGGAGGAAGTAAAGTGTTTTAGATATCCAGGAGTGGACTTAACAGCAGATGGAACCATGGAAGGGGGAGTGAGTCACAGGGTGTGGGAGGGAGCAAAGGTTCAGGGAGCATTGACGAATGTGTGGAAGGCGACAATGTTATCCCAGAAAGCAAAAATGGGTATGTTTGAAGGAATAGTGGTTCCAAAAATGTTATGTGGTTGCAAGGCATGGGTTATAGACAGGGTAGTGTGGAGGAGGGTGGATGTGTTGGAAATGAAATGTTGGAGGACAATGTGGTGTGAGGTGGTTTGTTCGAGTAAGTAATGAAAGGGTAAGAGAGATAAGTGGAAATAGAAAGAGTGTGGTTCAGAGAGTAGAAGAGGGTGTGTTGAAATGGTTTGGACATGGAGAGAATGAGTGAGGAAATACTGACAAAGAGGATATACGTGTCAGAGGTGGAGGGATGAAGAGGGAGACCAATTGGAGGTGGGAAGATGGAGAGAAAAGATTTTGAGCGATTGGGGCCTGAACATACAGGAGGGTGAACGGCATGCGAGGAATACAATAAATTGAAACCATGTGGTATACCGAGGTTGACGTGCTGTCAATGGATTGAACCAGGGCATGTGAAGCGTCTGGGGTAAACCATGGAAAGTTTTGTGGGGCCTGGATGTGGAAAGGAAGCTGTGGTTTCAGTGCATTACACATGACAGCTAGAGACTGGGTGTGACCAAATGTGGCTTTTATATATATACATATATACTGTATTATTGACTGGTTGGTAAGGTTATTTAATGTATGTATGACTCATGGTGAGGTGCCTGAGGATTGGCGGAATGCATGCATAGTGCCATTGTACAAAGGCGAAGGGGATAAGAGTGAGTGCTCAAATTTCAGAGGTATAAGTTTGTTGAGTATTCCTGGTAAATTATATGGGAGGGTATTGATTGAGAGGGTGAAGGCATGTACAGAGCATCAGATTGGGAAAGAGCAGTGTGGTTTCAGAAGTGGGAGAGGATGTGTGGATCAGGTGTTTGCTTTGAAGAATGTATGTGAGAAATACTTAGAAAAGCGAATGGATTTGTATGTAGCATTTATGGATCTGGAGAAGGCATATGATAGAGTTGATAGAGATGCTCTGTGGAAGGTATTAAGAATATATGGTGTGGGAGGCAAGTTGTTAGAAGCAGTGAAAAGTTTTTATCGAGGATGTAAGACATGTGTACGTGTAGGAAGAGAGGAAAATGAATGGTTCTCAGTGAATGTAGGTTTGCGGCAGGGGTGTGTGATGTCTCCATGGTTGTTTAATTTGTTTATGGATGGAGTTGTTAGGGAGGTGAATGCAAGAGTTTTGGAAAGAGGGGCAAGTATGAAGTCTGTTGTGGATGAGAGAGCTTGGGAAGTGAGCCAGTTGTTGTTCGCTGATGATACAGTGCTGGAGACTGATTCATGTGAGAAACTGCAGAAGCTGGTGACTGAGTTTGGTAAAGTGTGTGAAAGAAGAAAGTTAAGAGTAAATGTGAATAAGAGCAATGTTATTAGGTACAGTAGGGTTGAGGGTCAAGTCAATTGGGAGGTAAGTTTGAATGGAGAAAAATTGGAGGAAGTAAAGTGTTTTAGATATCTGGGAGTGGATCTGGCAGCGGATGGAACCATGGAAGCGGAAGTGGATCATAGGGTGGGGGAGGGGGCGAAAATCCTGGGAGCCTTGAAAAATGTGTGGAAGTCGAGAACATTATCTCGGAAATCAAAAATGGGTATGTTTGAAGGAATAGTGGTTCCAACAATGTTGTATGGTTGCGAGGCGTGGGCTATGGATAGAGTTGTGCAAAGGAGGGTGGATGTGCTGGAAATGAGATGTTTGAGGACAATGTGTGGTGTGAGGTGGTTTGATCGAGTAAGTAACGTAAGGGTAAGAGAGATGTGTGGAAATAAAAAGAGCATGGTTGAGAGAGCAAAAGAGGGTGTTTTGAAGTGGTTTGGGCACATGGAGAGAATGAGTGAGGAAAGATTGACCAAGAGGATATATGTGTCGGAGGTGGAGGGAACGAGGAGAGGTGAGAGACCAAATTGGAGATGGAAAGATGGAGTGAAAAAGATTTTGTGTGATCGGGGCCTGAACATGCAGGAGGGTGAAAGGAGGGCAAGGAATAGAGTGAATTGGATCGATGTGGTATACCGGGGTTGACATGCTGTCAGTGGATTGAATCAGGACATGTGAAGCGTCTGGGGTAAACCATGGAAAGCTGTGTAGGTATGTATATTTGCGTGTGTGGACGTATGTATATACATGTGTATGGGGGGGTTGGGCCATTTCTTTCGTCTGTTTCCTTGCGCTACCTCGCAAACGCGGGAGACAGCGACAAAGTATAATAGAAAAAAAAATAACCAGAAAAGGGGACTAAAATCATGATGAGGAACAAGGTGTCTCTGAATCGGTTTCGAGGTGTACCAAAGAAAAAGGAATTACTGAAAATAGAAGAGTGTAGAATGCAGTCTGTTCTGTATGACAGAGCTTGGGAAGAGAGTCAGTTGTTGTTTGCATATGATACAGCACTGGTGGCTGATTCGGGTGAGAAACTGCAGAAGTTGGTGATCGAGTTTGGTAAAGCATGTGAAAGAAGAAAGTTGAGAATAAATGTGAATAAGAGCAAGGTTATTAGGTTCAGTAGGGTTGAGGGACAAGTTAACTGGGGGGTAAGTTAGAAGGAGAAAAACTGGAGGAAGTAAAGTGTTTTAGATATCCAGGAGTGGACTTAACAGCAGATGGAACCATGGAAGGGGGAGTGAGTCACAGGGTGTGGGAGGGAGCAAAGGTTCAGGGAGCATTGACGAATGTGTGGAAGGCGACAATGTTATCCCAGAAAGCAAAAATGGGTATGTTTGAAGGAATAGTGGTTCCAAAAATGTTATGTGGTTGCAAGGCATGGGTTATAGACAGGGTAGTGTGGAGGAGGGTGGATGTGTTGGAAATGAAATGTTGGAGGACAATGTGGTGTGAGGTGGTTTGTTCGAGTAAGTAATGAAAGGGTAAGAGAGATAAGTGGAAATAGAAAGAGTGTGGTTCAGAGAGTAGAAGAGGGTGTGTTGAAATGGTTTGGACATGGAGAGAATGAGTGAGGAAATACTGACAAAGAGGATATACGTGTCAGAGGTGGAGGGATGAAGAGGGAGACCAATTGGAGGTGGGAAGATGGAGAGAAAAGATTTTGAGCGATTGGGGCCTGAACATACAGGAGGGTGAACGGCATGCGAGGAATACAATAAATTGAAACCATGTGGTATACCGAGGTTGACGTGCTGTCAATGGATTGAACCAGGGCATGTGAAGCGTCTGGGGTAAACCATGGAAAGTTTTGTGGGGCCTGGATGTGGAAAGGAAGCTGTGGTTTCAGTGCATTACACATGACAGCTAGAGACTGGGTGTGACCAAATGTGGCTTTTATATATATACATATATACTGTATTATTGACTGGTTGGTAAGGTTATTTAATGTATGTATGACTCATGGTGAGGTGCCTGAGGATTGGCGGAATGCATGCATAGTGCCATTGTACAAAGGCGAAGGGGATAAGAGTGAGTGCTCAAATTTCAGAGGTATAAGTTTGTTGAGTATTCCTGGTAAATTATATGGGAGGGTATTGATTGAGAGGGTGAAGGCATGTACAGAGCATCAGATTGGGAAAGAGCAGTGTGGTTTCAGAAGTGGGAGAGGATGTGTGGATCAGGTGTTTGCTTTGAAGAATGTATGTGAGAAATACTTAGAAAAGCGAATGGATTTGTATGTAGCATTTATGGATCTGGAGAAGGCATATGATAGAGTTGATAGAGATGCTCTGTGGAAGGTATTAAGAATATATGGTGTGGGAGGCAAGTTGTTAGAAGCAGTGAAAAGTTTTTATCGAGGATGTAAGACATGTGTACGTGTAGGAAGAGAGGAAAATGAATGGTTCTCAGTGAATGTAGGTTTGCGGCAGGGGTGTGTGATGTCTCCATGGTTGTTTAATTTGTTTATGGATGGAGTTGTTAGGGAGGTGAATGCAAGAGTTTTGGAAAGAGGGGCAAGTATGAAGTCTGTTGTGGATGAGAGAGCTTGGGAAGTGAGCCAGTTGTTGTTCGCTGATGATACAGTGCTGGAGACTGATTCATGTGAGAAACTGCAGAAGCTGGTGACTGAGTTTGGTAAAGTGTGTGAAAGAAGAAAGTTAAGAGTAAATGTGAATAAGAGCAATGTTATTAGGTACAGTAGGGTTGAGGGTCAAGTCAATTGGGAGGTAAGTTTGAATGGAGAAAAATTGGAGGAAGTAAAGTGTTTTAGATATCTGGGAGTGGATCTGGCAGCGGATGGAACCATGGAAGCGGAAGTGGATCATAGGGTGGGGGAGGGGGCGAAAATCCTGGGAGCCTTGAAAAATGTGTGGAAGTCGAGAACATTATCTCGGAAATCAAAAATGGGTATGTTTGAAGGAATAGTGGTTCCAACAATGTTGTATGGTTGCGAGGCGTGGGCTATGGATAGAGTTGTGCAAAGGAGGGTGGATGTGCTGGAAATGAGATGTTTGAGGACAATGTGTGGTGTGAGGTGGTTTGATCGAGTAAGTAACGTAAGGGTAAGAGAGATGTGTGGAAATAAAAAGAGCATGGTTGAGAGAGCAAAAGAGGGTGTTTTGAAGTGGTTTGGGCACATGGAGAGAATGAGTGAGGAAAGATTGACCAAGAGGATATATGTGTCGGAGGTGGAGGGAACGAGGAGAGGTGAGAGACCAAATTGGAGATGGAAAGATGGAGTGAAAAAGATTTTGTGTGATCGGGGCCTGAACATGCAGGAGGGTGAAAGGAGGGCAAGGAATAGAGTGAATTGGATCGATGTGGTATACCGGGGTTGACATGCTGTCAGTGGATTGAATCAGGACATGTGAAGCGTCTGGGGTAAACCATGGAAAGCTGTGTAGGTATGTATATTTGCGTGTGTGGACGTGTATGTATATACATGTGTATGGGGGTGGGTTGGGCCATTTCTTTTGTCTGTTTCCTTGCGCTACCTCGCAAACGCGGGAGACAGCGACAAAGCAAAAAAAAAAAAAAAAAAAAAAAATATATATATATATATATATATATATTTTTTTTTTTTATACTTTGTCGCCGTCTCCCGCGTTTGCGAGGTAGCGCAAGGAAACAGACGAAAGAAATGGCCCAACCCCCCCCATACACATGTATATACATACGTCCACACACGCAAATATACATACCTACACAGCTTTCCATGGTTTACCCCAGACGCTTCACATGCCTTGATTCAATCCACTGACAGCACGTCAACCCCAGTATACCACATCGCTCCAATTCACTCTATTCCTTGCCCTCCTTTCACCCTCCTGCATGTTCAGGCCCCGATCACACAAAATCTTTTTCACTCCATCTTTCCACCTCCAATTTGGTCTCCCTCTTCTCCTTGCTCCCTCCACCTCCGACACATATATCCTCTTGGTCAATCTTTCCTCACTCATTCTCTCCATGTGATGTAAACCATTTCAAAACACCCTCTTCTGCTCTCTCAACCACACTCTTTTTATTTCCACACATCTCTCTTACCCTTACGTTACTCACTCGATCAAACCACCTCACACCACACATTGTCCTCAAACATCTCATTTCCAGCACATCCATCCTCCTGCGCACAACTCTATCCATAGTCCACGCCTCGCAACCATACAACATTGTTGGAACCACTATTCCTTCAAACATACCCATTTTTGCTTTCCGAGATAATGTTCTCGACTTCCACACATTCTTAAAGGCCCCCAGAATTTTCGCCCCCTCCCCCACCCTATGATCCACTTCCGCTTCCATGTTTCCCTCCGCTGGCAGATCCACTCCCAGATATCTAAAACACTTCACTTCCTCCAGTTTTTCTCCATTCAAACTTACCTCCCAATTGACTTGACCCTCAACCCTACTGTACCTAATAACCTTGCTCTTATTCACATTTACTCTTAACTTTCTTCTTTCACACACTTTACCAAACTCAGTCACCAGCTTCTGCAGTTTCTCACATGAATCAGCCACCAGCGCTGTATCATCAGCGAACAACAACTGACTCACTTCCCAAGCTCTCTCATCCCCAACAGACTTCATCCTTGCCCCTCTTTCCAAAACTCTTGCATTCACCTCCCTAACAACCCCATCCATAAACAAATTAAACAACCATGGAGACATCACACACCCCTGCCGCAAACCTACATTCACTGAGAACCAATCACTTTCCTCTCTTCCTACACGTACACATGCCTTACATCCTCGATAAAAACTTTTCACTGCTTCTAACAACTTGCCTCCCACACCATATATTCTTAATACCTGGGAGTGGATCTGGCAGCGGATGGAACCATGGAAGCGGAAGTGGATCATAGGATGGGGGAGGGGGCGAAAATTCTGGGAGCCTTGAAGAATGTGTGGAACTCGAGAACATTATCTCGGAAAGCAAAAATGGGTATGTTTGAAGGAATGTTGTATGGTTGTATGGTTGCGAGGCGTGGGCTATGGATAGAGTGGTGCGCAGTGGTTTCAGTGCATTATACATAACAGCTAGAGACTGATTGTGTACGAATATGGCCTTTGTTGTCTTTTCCTAGCGCTACCTCACGCGCTTTGGGGTTGGGGGGCATTCCATGTGTGGTGGGGTGGCAATGGGAATGGCTGAGGGCAGCAAGTATGAATATGTACACGAGTATATATGTATTTTGTATGTGCATGTACATGTATGTATACATTGAAATAAATAGGTATGTATATGTGTGTGTGTGGGGTGCATGTATATACATGTGTATGTGGGTGGGCTTAGCCATTCTTTCGTCTGTTTCCCTGTGCTACCTTGCTAACACGGGAGACAGCGACAAAGTGTAATAATGATAATAACAATGATAATAATAATAATAAAAATAATGATAATAATAATAATAATAATAATATAATGGTGGAATGCATGCACACTGCCACCGAACAAAGGCAAAGGGGATAAAGGGGAGTGTTCAAATTACAGAGGCATAAGTTTGTTGAGTATTCCTGGGAAATTATATAGGAGGGTATTGGTATTGATTGAGAGGGTGAAGGCATGTACAAAGCATCAGATTGGGGTAGAGCAGTGTGATTTCAGAAGTGGTAGAGGATGTGTAGATCAGATGTTTGCTTTGAAGGATGTATGTGAGAAATACTTAGAAAAACATATGGATTTGTATGTACCATTTATGGATCTGGATAAGGCATATGATAGGGTGGATAGAGATGCTTTGTGGAAGGTTTTAAGAGTATATGGTGTGAAAGGTAAGTTGCTAAAAGCAGTGAAAAGTTTTTACCAAGGATGTAAGGCATGTGCATGAGTATGAAGAGAGGAAAGTGATTGGTTCCCAGTGAATGTTGGTTTGCGGCAGGGGTGTGTGATGTCTCCCTGGTTATTTAATTTGTTTATGGATGGGATTGTTAGGGTGGTGAATGCAAGAGTATTAGAGAGAGGGGCAAGGATGCAGTCCGTTGTGGATGAGAGGGCTTGGGAAGTGAGTCAGTAGTTGTTTGTTGATGATACAGTGCAGGTGGCTGTTTCAGGTTAGAAACTGCAGAAGTTGGTGACTGAGTTTAGTAAAGTGTGTGGAAAAAGAAAGTTGAGAGTAAATGTGAATAACAGCAAGGTTATTAGGTTCAGTAGGGTAGAGGGACAAGTTAAATGGGAGGTAAGTTTGAATGGAGAAAAACTGGAGGAAGTGAAGTGTTTTAGATATCTGGGAGTGGACTTAGCAGTAGATGGAACCATGGAAGCGGAAGTGAGTTAAAGGTGGGCAAGGGAGTAAAGGTTCTGGCAGTATTCAAGAATGTGTGGAAAGAGAAAACGTTATCTCGGAGCAAAAAATGTGCATGTCTGAAGGAATAGAGGTTCCAACAAAGTTATGTGGTTGCAAGGCATGGGCTATAGATAGGGTTGTGTGGAGGAGGGTGGATGTGTTGGAAATGAAATGTTTGAGGGCAATATGTTGTGTGAGATGGTCTGATCGAGTAAATCATGAAAGGGTAAGAGATGTGTGGTAATAAAAAAAAGAGTGTGGTTGAGAGAGCAGAAAAGGGCGTGTTGAAATGGTTTGGACACATGGAGAGAATGAGTGAGGAAAGATTGACAAAGAGGCCATATGTGCCAGAGGTGGAGGGAAGAAGCAGGAGACCAAATTGGAGGTGGAAGGATTAAGTGAAAAGATTTTGAGCAATCAGGGCCTGAACATAGAGGAGGGTGAAAGGTGTGCAAGGAATGGAGTGAATGGGAATGATGTGGTATACTGGGGTGGACGTGCTGTCAGTGGATTGAACCAGGGCTTGTGAAGTGTCTGGGGTAAACCAGGGAAGTTTTGTGGGGCCTGGATGTGGAAAGGGGGCTGTGCTTTCAGTGTATTACACATGACAGCTGGAGACTGAGTGTGAACGAATGTGTCCTTTTGTCCTTTCCTAGCACTACCTCTTATTCACTTGCAACAGGAGAAATACCATCACTGTGTAGAGAAATTGCATATACATATGACTGCAAGAAAACTATAACATTCATGTAGTAAAGTAAGTGCATACATATTGCATCATATGGGAAGGATGCCTCAAACATCTACCAGAGTCAGCCATGGAAATTATCCTGATGAGATGAAAAAGTATTAGTCTACGTGCCTTATCATGCATGAGTACAGATCTACTATATTGTCCTATGTATTATCAAAGAAAAAAAAATAACTCATTGCATTAAATAATGTCTTTGTTCTTTAGAAAAGTCCCCTACACAGAGTATACATAATACTTGGGACCACAAAAGTGAATGAGTTAAAATGAATTTCAGTGGTTGGGTGACTGATTTGGTGAAATAATATTTTTTAGGGTACAAATGTTTTCTCATTTTGTGTCAATGATATGAAAACAAATTAGGCAATTTGGATGGCATGTGCTGTGTTATTCTAGTATATACTGGCTAATTTTTGGGTTTTATTGAATCCTTACATACCTCTTGCCTATCCCTTCATTTCAAAACATTAATATTAAATCGATGAATTGAAGTGGTAAATTGTATTATTCATATATTTTACACAGTTCTCTTCAGTAGTTTCCTACATAATGAATGAATTAAGAGCCATCTACATATCTAGAAAAATGTAGGAGAAAATAGTGAAATCAAATGGAAGTCTTGCTGAGTGTTAACACTAATATATAGCTCCAAACATTCAAAGTATAATCAGTAAGATGATACATAAAACTATATTTTACACATTTTTCTACATAGCTCTCTTTAGTAGGTTCTTGCCTAATGTATGATTAATGATGATCTAAATATTCAATTGAATAAAAGAGAAAATTGCTTAAATAATCTGAAGGCTTATCAAGCATTAGGGATGATATTCACTTCAAAATATTAAAGATACACTTGATAAAATGATACAGTAAATTGTATTTATCATATACTTTTGCAAAAAAAGTTCCCCTCAGTAGGTTCTTGCCTAAGAAATAAAGTTATAAGCATATACATAATCAGAAAAATACAGGAAAAATACGTCACAAGGCCTCACATGTATGCTATTGTATACATCTTGCATCAAGGCCTCGTGCCCAGCTGACTGCTTTGTGTAAACCAAGTGTCAAAATGTAATGAAAGAACGGTGCACTTAAAGTAAAAAGAGGGTTAATGAATGAAAACTGTTATCACAAAAATGCTTAGGAAAAGCATGTTATAAAAGAACTGACTGGATAAACTTATAGAATTAAAGGAGCATATCAGCTCATAAATTATATCAGTCTGCAGTGATTTAAACACACATACATACACACAAAATTAAAAATGACACACACAAACATTTGTGCAAGTCAACATGTAAGCATGGACATACACTACAAATACACATCATTATTGATGACTGTTCCTACATTCATCATATACGTAAATTCAAATTAGCACACATGCTCTAGCGTTGATATAATTTCATTACAAGGATACTAGTTCACCACATGGATTGTTGGGAAGAGTTATTACTCACTGTTCATAAAGAAGAGAACAGGAGATTTCAATGCCTATGTATCAATTATATAAATGAGTACTGGATGGGTAGTAACTTGGATAACATGTCTCCTGTGACACTACATTTGTAAGGAAAACATGTTGTTTGAGTGACATATCATTTCAGTCTGGAATATAATAATTTTCAACAAATAATACAGCAGATAAATTAACAAAAACTTCTGCATCACCACTAGCAATGGACTGAATACTAATATCAAACTATTCATCTTTCTCCGCAAACACAACTATTAATAAATACACAATTATTCAACAAACAGAATGAGACAAGACAAAATATGCTTTGAAGCTAACTTAATCCTATCAAGTTCATTCCTTCTTCTCCTTTTTAAGGTACTTTTCGAGAGAAATAAATAACTAGTCCTCAGCACAGTTGGTAAATGGATATTCGAAAGGTCTGAAATTTTATTCTAAAGTTTCCACGTTTTGTACTACTTAATAATGAAACCATTAAGATCATTATTCTTCTGAGTTACCAATATCAACAATGCTGAGGAAATCTGTGAGTTCTTGGCATGTAAAAATATGAAATCTGCATTAGATAAGCAACCTAACTAGTATATGAGAAATGAAGATTATCAGTTTCTGTTGCAAACAAATGTGGTGGATCAACAGACAAAATCCTCAAGATTCATGATATAATTCCTAAAAAATTAGAAAACAAAGACAAAGAATAACTATTAAAGAAAATGTAAAAATTCAAAATATACATCTAAAACTATCTACAAACATAAAAACCCTTAAAACAAATTATACGATGGGAAACTAAAATGCCAGAGATACTAGTCTTACAGGTGAAGAAGCAACAAAAATAATAATTTATGGCACATCCATTTAAATAAAAGCCTTGTAAACCAAAATTAAATAAAGCTTTACAATCACATATATGCCTCGACTGAAACACATGAAAATGATTAGCATGAGTTTCAAAATAAAATAGATAAGAACACCAATCTGCATCCTACCACTTGGAAATCATGCTGAACATGAAAAACTGACCCTTATCCTTTTAAATAAAGAGATACTTTTACTTTTCAATTATAAAGTTTAAAAATGGCAGACATTATGATTTGTTAAGATGTTTGTATTCTACAGTGATTCACAACAAGGTCAACAACAACATGACCAATCAATAACCTCATTAATCCCATGCTTTATATTTTTCAATAAACATACCTTAGTCATTCAGTATATTGCGAATGTTTAATCTTCCTAATTAGTCAGGGTTCATACATGTATCAAAAGCTGACTATACACATCAGTCACTGTTCACTTGTCCAGATTTGATGGTGCCTATCACTTATATAAGTAAGCAAAATGAGATGAAAATAAATGATGTATATCAATATGCAAAAATATAAAAAAAGAGCAGATAAAATGTAGTTAAAAAGAATGTTCAACATTTATCAGACCAACATCACAGGAGATGATTCAATGCACAGTTTATGTGGTCAAATGTGGGTGAAAAAAGGTACAACTATTCAATCCACAGTATTCATCTATATCCTAAATGACTTCTTCCACAACAAGGTAGAGTAGCTAATGCAAAACCTCCTTCATAATCCATCTTTGTAAATTTCATGTACATTCTTTCCTAAACATACCTAACTTACATCCATGTCAGCTCACTCTGCCCTTCCAACTTACATTGTCAGTCTTTGTTATCGTTTCTCCATTTCCCTTCTGTCCACATGTCAGTAATGCCCTAGTAACCTGCCTTTTACCTTATTTACCATTCCCTTCTTTATACAATATCTCTTTCTATCACCTTTGAGTAAATTTTGTATAGAGAAGACTTTCCAAGTTTAGGACAGGAAGATATGAGAGAACTGCCGCTTTTCCATTTTCTATAGGTTCTGTAGCTGACATAAAATCATATGGTAAGCTAAAGCGAAAAACAAACAAAATAGTCTAATTTTCCTCAAACAATCATACATATGAAAAATCTGGATGACATCTGTTTTACCATCAATAAATAGAGATCTGCCACTTTAAATATACTAGTCCATATGGAGCAATCTAACAGGAAAACGAGACAAAACAATAAACTCAACTTGCTTAGTCTTGGCTTGAACAGGAGTTTCAAATGGCTCTACATAAAATATGAGTTTTTAAATAATTATCTTGCACAAACCAGAGATATGAACCGTCCTGAGAAGAAAGTTTATTACAGAGCTAACAAGCAACACTCATCCACCAATAACTTAAATTTGGATTACAGACTTTAAAATTTATATTACTCAAAATTTGAGTTCAATGCAAAGTTAATGATACTTGGATAATGTCATGTTTTCCATAAAGGAACCATAATCTACTAATAACTTATGACTTACCTTAAAAGGCATACAGGAAGAAGAGAAGTGCCATTAAATGCAAGTAGCAAAAAATTCTCTCCTGAGAAGACTGGATTCATTTTCATTCATAATACTCTTAAAAGAATACAAATAAATATACTTTTGTGTCTTTTCCATCACTTCTCTGGTCAGGGTAGATATTACCAATTTCTTAAGTGAAAGGTACAGACAGGATTTTTTTTCTCTGTCACATACTGTATAAAGGTCTAGGTTAAAATTATTCAGTATGTGGAATTTCATGTTTTACTTAAAAGTGAATCTTACAGTAAGACACTGGAAATGACTTATCTCCAACATAGGGCTAAAAACAGACATTATGATACCTCTTTCTTTTCTTGAACAGTGAAGCTGTGGAGCCTTTCCTTTCTCTGTCCTTCCCTTTTCCTATGACCTTTATACCTTTAAGAGTCAAGTCTACAAAGAGCTAAGGAGTTCTGATAGATTTCTTCACTGCCTATACCATGATGATCATTATAAAAAGATAAACCTGCGGAACTGGATAACATATCGATATCATGTATCAATTTTAAAGTGTTATCCTAGGTTACCTTATCGTTTGCTAATTCACTACACTTTCTCTAAACACTGCTTATTCTGGTGACTTCTCACAATTCCTATAAGCCTGACCATTCTGATCAACATTTCAATAGAGATGAGGATAATGAATATTTCTAATAATCATAACAGCAACATCAGTACTTATCAAATATCAGAAATGAAATCAGGATGCCAGACATGAAGAAATAAGCTAGGGGTGTGTGTATATAAAAAAAAAAATGAGACAGCCTGATGGAATCTTCAGAGAAAATTTTGATCTCCATGACATCAAGGGAAAACATAGACTTGATAGAAATATGGGTAGCATTGACTGATATCACATCGTATACTAGAAGTCTCTAGCTGTCATGCGCAATGCACTGAAACCACAGCTCCCTTTCCACATCCAGGCCCCACAAACTTTCCATGGTTTACCCCAGACGCTTCACATGGCCTGGTTCAATCCACTAACAGCACGTCCACCCCAGTATACCACATCATTCCAATTCACTCTATTCCTTGCATGCCTTTCACCCTCATGTATGTTCATGCCCCAACTGCTCAAAATCTTTTTCACTCCATCCTTCCATCTCCAACTTGGTCTCCCACTTCACCTTGTTCCCTCCACCTCTGACAAATACATCCTCTTCGTCAATCTTTCCTTACTCTCTCCACGTGACCAAACCATTTCAATACACCCTCCTCTGCTCTCTCAACCACACTCTTTTTATTACAACACATCTCTCTTACCCTTTCATTACTTACTCGATCAAACCACCTCACACCACATATTGTCCTCAAACACCTCATTTCCAACACATCCACCCTCCTCCTTACAACACTATCTATAGCCCTTGCCTCAAAACCATATAACACTGCAGGAACCACTATTCCTTCAAACATACCCATTTTTGCTCTCTGACATAACATTCTTGCCTTCCACACATTCTTCAACGCCCCCAGAACTTTCGCCCCCTCCCTCACCCTGTGACTAACTTCCACTTCCATGGTTCCATCCGCTGCCAAATCCACTCACAGATATCTAACTCACATCACTTCCTCCAGTTTTTCTCAATTCAAACTTACCTTCCAATTTACTTGTCCCTCAACTCTACTGAACTTAATAACCTTGCTCTTATTCACATTTACCCTCAGCTTCCTTTTTTTCACACACTTTAACAAACTCAGTCACCAGCTTCTGCAGTTTCTCATCCAAATCAGCCACCAGTGCTGTATCATCAGCAAACAACAACTGACCCACTTCAAAAGGCCCTCTAATCAACAACAGACTGCATGCTTGCCCCTCTCTCCAGAACTCTTGCATTCATCTCCCTACCAACCCCATCCATAAACAAATTAAACAACCATGGAGACATCATGCAGACCCTGGCGCAAACCGACATTCACTGGGAACCAAACGCTTTCCTCTTCCTACTCGTACACATGCCTTACATCCTTGATAAAAACTTTTCACTGCTTCTAGCAACTTAACTCCCACACAATGTACTCTTAATACCTCCCACAGAACATCTCTATCAACTCTATCATATGCCTTCTCCAGATCCGTGCTACATACAAATCCAAATGTTTTTCTAAGTATTTCTCACATACATTCTTCAAAGCATACACCTGATCCACACATCCTCTACAACTTCTGACACCACACTGCTCTTCTCCAATCTGATGCTCTGTACATGCCTTCACCCTCTCAATCAATACCCTCCCATATAAAATTCAATCAATACCCTCCCATATAAAAACTTATACCTCTGTAATTTGAACAATCACCTCCCCCTTGCCTTTGCATAATGGCACTATGCATGCATTCTGCCAATCCTCAGGCACTTTACCATGAGCCATACATACATTGAATATCCTCACTAATCAGTCTACAACAGTCACCCCCCTTTTTAATAATTTCCACAGCAATACCATCCAAACCCACTGCCTTGCCGGCTTTCATTTTCTGCAAAGCTTTCACTACCTCTTCTCTGTTTACCAAATCATTCTTCATGACCCTCTCACTTCGCACACCACCTCGACCCAAACACCCTATATCTGACACTATCATCAACCACATTCAACGAACCTTCAAAATACTCACTCCATCTCCCTCTCATTTCACCACTACTTGTTATTACCTCCCCATTTGCCCCCTTCACCAATAATCCAATAAATAAATAGGGAGGTGAATGCAAGAGTTTTGGAAAGAGGGGCAAGTATGAAGTCTGTTGTGGATGAGAGAGCTTGGGAAGCGAGTCAGTTGTTGTTCGCTGATGATACAGCGCTGGTGGCTGATTCATGCAGAATGCAGAAGCTGGTGACTGAGTTTGGTAAAGTGTGTGAAAGAAGAAAGTTAAGAGTAAATGTGAATAAGAGCAAGGTTATTAGGTACAGTAGGGTTGAGGGTCAAGTCAACTGGGAGGCAAGTTTGAATGGAGAAAAACTGGAGGAAGTGAAGTGTTTTAGATATCTGGGAGTGGATCTGGCAGCGGATGGAACCATGGAAGCGGAAGTGAATCATAGGGTGGGGGAGGGGGCGAAAATCCTGGGAGCCTTGAAGAATGTGTGGAAGTCGAGAACATTATCTCAGAAAGCAAAAATGGCTATGTTTGAAGGAATAGTGGTTCCAACAATGGTGTATGGTTGCGAGGCGTGGGCTATGGATAGAGTTGTGCGCAGGAGGGTGGATGTGCTGGAAATGAGATGTTTGAGGACAATATGTGGTGTGAGGTGGTTTGATCGAGTAAGTAATGTAAGGGTAAGAGAGATGTGTGGAAATAAAAAGAGCGTGGTTGAGAGAGCAGAAGAGGGTGTTTTGAAATGGTTTGGGCATATGGAGAGAATGAGTGAGGAAAGATTGACCAAGAGGATATATGTGTCGGAGGTGGAGGGAACGAGAAGTGGAAGACCAAACTGGAGGTGGAAAGATGGAGTGAAAAAGATTTTGAGTGATCGGGGCCTGAACATGCAGGAAGGTGAGAGGCGGGCAAGGAATAGAGTGAATTGGATCGATGTGATATACCGGGGTCGACATCCTGTCAATGGATTGAATCGGCATGTGAAGCTTCTGGGGTAAACCATGGAAAGTTCTGTGGGGCCTGGATGTGGAAAGGGAGCTGTGGTTTTGGGCATTATTGCAGGACAGCTAGAGACTGAGTGTGAACGAATGGGGCCTTTGTTGTCTTTTCCTAGCGCTACCTCGCACACATGAGGGGGGAGGGGGTTGTTACTCCATGTGTGGCGAGGTGGCGATGGGAATGAATAAAGGCAGACAGTGTGAAGTGTGAGCATGGGTATATATGTATGTGTCTGTGTGTGTATATATAAGTGTACATTGAGATGTATAGGTATGTATATTTGCGTGTGTGGACGTGTATGTATATACATGTGTATGGGGGTGGGTTAGGCCCTTTCTTTCGTCTGTTTCCTTGCACTACCTTGCAAATGCGGGAGACAGCGACAAAGCAAAATAAAATAAATAAATATATATATCATTTTTTATTATATATAGAATGTGATAGAATGTAAGAAAGTAAATTCTCGATTAATATGGGTAAAATTGAAAGTTGATGGAGAGAGGTGGGTGATTATTGGTGCATATGCACCTGGGCATGAGAAGAAAGATCATGAGAGGCAAGTGTTTTGGGAGCAGCTGAATGAGTGTGTTAGCGGTTTTGATGCACGAGACCGGGTTATAGTGATGGGTGATTTGAATGCAAAGGTGAGTAATGTGGCAGTTGAGGGAATAATTGGTATGCATGGGGTGTTCAGTGTTGTAAATGGAAATGGTGAAGAGCTTGTAGATTTATGTGCTGAAAAAGGACTGATGATTGGGAATACCTGGTTTAAAAAGCGAGATATACATAAGTATACTTATGTAAGTAGGAGAGATGGCCAGAGAGCGTTATTGGATTACGTGTTAATTGACAGGCGTGCGAAAGAGAGACTTTTGGATGTTAATGTGCTGAGAGGTGCAACTGGAGGGTTGTCTGATCATTATCTTGTGGAGGCTAAGGTGAAGATTAGTATGGGTTTTCAGAAAAGAGGAGTGAATGTTGGGGTGAAGAAGGTGGTGAGAATAAGTGAGCTTGGGAAGGAGACCTGTGTGGGGAAGTACCAGGAGAGACTGTGTACAGAATGGAAAAAGGTGAGAACAATGGAAGTAAGGGGAGTGGGGGAGGAATGGGATGTATTTAGGGAATCAGTGATGGATTGCGCAAAAGATGCTTGTGGCATGAGAAGAGTGGGAGGTGGGCTGTTTAGAAAGGGTAGTGAGTGGTGGGATGAAGAAGTAAGAGTATTAGTGAAAGAGAAGAGAGAGGCATTTGGACGATTTTTGCAGGGAAAAAATGCAATTGAGTGGGAGAAGTATAAAAGAAAGAGACAGGAGGTCAAGAGAAAGGTGCAAGAGGTGAAAAAAAGGGCAAATGAGAGTTGGGGTGAGAGACTATCAGTAAATTTTAGGGAGAATAAAAAGATGTTCTGGAAGGAGGTAAATAGGGTGCGTAAGACAAGGGAGCAAATGGGAACTTCAGTGAAGGGCGTAAATGGGGAGGTGATAACAAGTAGTGGTGATGTGAGAAGGAGATGGAATGAGTATTTTGAAGGTTTGTTGAATGTGTCTGATGACAGAGTGGCAGATATAGGGTGTTTTGGTCGAGGTGGTGTGCAAAGTGAGAGGGTTAGGGAAAATGATTTGGTAAACAGAGAAGAGGTAGTAAAAGCTTTGCGGAAGATGAAAGCCGGCAAGGCAGCAGGTTTGGATGGTATTGCAGTGGAATTTATTAAAAAAGGGGGTGACTGTATTGTTGACTGGTTGGTAAGGTTATTTAATGTATGTATGACTCATGGTGAGGTGCCTGAGGATTGGCGGAATGCGTGCATAGTGCCATTGTACAAAGGCAAAGGGGATAAGAGTGAGTGCTCAAATTACAGAGGTATAAGTTTGTTGAGTATTCCTGGAAAATTATATGGGAGGGTATTGACTGAGAGGGTGAAGGCATGTACAGAGCATCAGATTGGGGAAGAGCAGTGCGGTTTCAGAAGTGGTAGAGGATGTGTGGATCAGGTGTTTGCTTTGAAGAATGTATGTGAGAAATACTTAGAAAAGCAAATGGATTTGTATGTAGCATTTATGGATCTGGAGAAGGCATATGATAGAGTTGATAGAGATGCTCTGTGGAAGGTATTAAGAATATATGGTGTGGGAGGCAAGTTGTTAGAAGCAGTGAAAAGTTTTTATCGAGGATGTAAGGCATGTGTACGTGTAGGAAGAGAGGAAAGTGATTGGTTCTCAGTGAATGTAGGTTTGCGGCAGGGGTGTGTGATGTCTCCATGGTTGTTTAATTTGTTTATGGATGGGGTTGTTAGGGAGGTGAATGCAAGAGTCCTGGAAAGAGGGGCAAGTATGAAGTCTGTTGGGGATGAGAGAGCCTGGGAAGTGAGTCAGTTGTTGTTCGCTGATGATACAGCGCTGGTGGCTGATTCATGTGAGAAACTGCAGAAGCTGGTGACTGAGTTTGGTAAAGTGTGTGGAAGAAGAAAGTTAAGAGTAAATGTGAATAAGAGCAAGGTTATTAGGTACAGTAGGGTTGAGGGTCAAGTCAATTGGGAGGTAAGTTTGAATGGAGAAAAACTGGAGGAAGTGAAGTGTTTTAGATATCTGGGAGTGGATCTGTCAGCGGATGGAACCATGGAAGCGGAAGTGGATCATAGGGTGGGGGAGGGGGCGAAAATTTTGGGAGCCTTGAAAAATGTGTGGAAGTCGAGAACATTATCTCGGAAAGCAAAAATGGGTATGTTTGAAGGAATAGTGGTTCCAACAATGTTGTATGGTTGCGAGGCGTGGGCTATGGATAGAGTTGTGCGCAGGAGGATGGATGTGCTGGAAATGAGATGTTTGAGGACAATGTGTGGTGTGAGGTGGTTTGATCGAGTAAGTAACGTAAGGGTAAGAGAGATGTGTGGAAATAAAAAGAGCGTGGTTGAGAGAGCAGAAGAGGGTGTTTTGAAATGGTTTGGGCACATGGAGAGAATGAGTGAGGAAAGATTGACCAAGAGGATATACGTGTCAGAGGTGGAGGGAACGAGGAGAAGTGGGAGACCAAATTGGAGGTGGAAAGATGGAGTGAAAAAGATTTTGTGTGATCGGGGCCTGAACATGCAGGAGGGTGAAAGGAGGGCAAAGAATAGAGTGAATTGGAGCGATGTGGTATACCGGGGTTGACGTGCTGTCAGTGGATTGAATCAAGGCATGTGTATGGGGGTGGGTTGGGCCATTTCTTTCGTCTGTTTCCTTGCGCTGCCTCGCAAATGCGGGAGACCGGAAAAAAAAAAAAAAAAAAAAAAAAAAATTTTTTTTTTGCTTTGTCGCTGTCTCCCGCATTTGCGAGGCAGCGCAAGGAAACAGACGAAAGAAATGGCCCAACCCACCCCCATACACAATGTATATGTATTATATGTATTCATTATACTTGATTGCCATTTCCCAGTTAAATGAGGTAGTGCCAGGAAACAGACGAAGAATGGCCCATCCACTCACACACACACGGGAGGGGAGGATTTCCAGCTTATTCTTTATTTCAGTAGCAAAGGAACATGACACTAGAAAAAACAGCGAAGTAAATTGCATGCTCTGAAAGTTGCTTAATTACGACTTGCTGTGCTATCATTGCTATTCCAGGAAACCTTAAGTAACCATTACTCTACATGAACACTCAGATGGGATTAACTGGAGCAAATAAGTTATTAAAGGTGCTAAAACTGCAACTCAAATAACGTTAGCTGATAATAAATATGGTCAACAACATCAAAGGAGTTTCTCTTGACTCTGCATTTGTTACCTAAACACTGAAGCAAATTCTCAGATGTGTGAATTTGGCACTAAAATTAGAAAAAGGTGGAGTGTAATTTGTTAACAGTTAAAAAAAAATATTAAAAACGTTCCATAATACATATGGGTTCACTATTCATGATAATGTTTCACTAGAATTTATCTTTTTATTTTGGTCCCAATGTAAAAGATGTTCAGCATCTAAAATAAGTACACAGTCCCAAATGCATTGTACTTGTGTATCTATGTGGGCAGTAATTCTATCACACTTCCCATACACTACCTGATAGTAATTGAAGCAATACGCAAGTTAAAAATCTTGAACTTCCCATACACTCTCTGCTAGTAAAAGAGACAACACGCAAGTTAAACATCTTGAACAACACATTCAGAAATCTGAGAAAGGGACTGAATAATAGACTGTCAATAGAATTAGGATACTAATAGTGTATACAAGACTGAAGTGAGTATATGGAGTGGCAGTTCCTGATAGTTGGGCCTGCAGCTTGGTATTAGGTCGTTGGTGATATTCTGGCTAAAATTTAAGAAATTCTATTGGCATAATATGTTGTTCAGGAGAATATGATAAGGTAGTTTCAGTTCACTAATTTTCTCACATAGTCCAACAAAGAAATAAACTACACTAACATTTTCCTTGATCAACAGACAAATGAGCAATGACCATAAAGTATGCAAAAATTTATCACTCGGTCATAACAAGCAAAATGGATTAACGAGGTTTTGAACAACAGGGTTTCACTGACCTATACATTTACTGGTTGAAGACTACATTTGCATTCAAAATATCAATTTCCACTGAAATGGCTTCTGATTGCCCATTATATAAGAGGTCTGCAGAAGAGCCAAAATGACTTACTGAACACCCACAGTACCTTGAATCTCATTGATTTTATAGAAAATTCAGCTGAAATTTATATTCTGAATACCCTACCTTGAGCAACATAAACTCTCTAAACATACTAACAAGAGTGCAAACTTTTGAGGATTTCTTTATTGTTTACCTGTCATATCACATTAAATCTTTAAGTATTGAGCCATGTCAAGAGTTTCTGGGAGCCAGTTTTCAAATTCGACATCATACTTATGAAAAGAACTGTACAGCAAGCTTCAACATACCATATATTACTCTGCTGCCCAACAAACTCACAAACAAGAGTATACATGCTATACAGCCAGTAGTACTTACAGAATATGGCTGGTGTGTTGCAGGCCCTGAGCAAACTTTTCTGGTTGTGGTGGCCAAATATGGGGGGTCAATTAAGATTTCTAATGAGCATAGCAAAAGGCAGTTGCATCACCACAAGGCAATTCCAGTATCTATAAAAGGCTCTCAATGTAACAAAAATTGATATCTGTCTTACCTTCAATGTTTTACCTACTTCATCCTTCAACTGTTGCTCATTATATCACATATCCTCAACACAACTTTTCAAATTATTGATACCCAGGATAATCATTCCATAAAAAAATATCAATTACGATCAATGAAGCTTTTAGAGGCTACTGTTTTATGCTTTTCGTACAACTTTTATAAAATGAATAATATTACTATTTTTAGATTTTCTCTAAATAATGGACAATATCTGAATAAATGGTTAAATATTCAGATACCTGTTTTAAAAGAGTCAGCTAGTTATCATCTAAAAATGTATACAATAACTTGTCAATGTTCAAATATCATGGAGTTCCAGACTGGCCTCAATTAACAGTTAGGTAATAATCTAAAACTGTATACAGTAATTCTTCACTGTTCAATAATAATCATCGAGTTCCAGACTGGCCTCCAGCAAACATTACAAAAAAAGGGTTCTTTTATCTACAGGTCCCCCTCAAATTCTAAATCTTCAGCATTAGGAGAAATGGTATAAGCACTTACAATCTTTAACCTTGGCTCATCATCCTCATCATCTTCACTGTCTGTGTTATCATCAAAAAATACTTCCTCATGTATAATCTTCTTTTCTGGCAATCGAACTATCTTTTCTTCTGTTATGGTGGATTTAATCCCTGCTACTTCTACCACAGTTGATCTCCTCACTTGATCTTCACTTTTCCAAGATGAACTATCTTCAACATATTCAGTGCATATTTCTTTCTTTAAAATATCTCCTGTGCTTATATCAAGATCATCTCTTCCATCTTTCTCAGCATTTTTATAGACCCCTGTTGCTTTTTTCTCAGCATTTTCAAGATCACTAACGGCTTCTTTCAGTGCAATTTCAAGATCATCTCTTGTATCTTCATCTGTATTTTCAATATCTGCCTCAATATTTTCTGTGTCATCAATTCTAAGTTCAGGCTCACTCCCTTCAGATTCATCAGTCTCTAAGATGTCACCAGGTTTTGCCTGACCCTCAGTCAATGGACCTTTGGACCCATCTAGAGGTTTCTGGAATAGATCTTTAGATCTGGCAATAGCATCGTGATAGAGGAGGTGAGTTTCCTGTAAAATTGAAGAGATGAATATGGCTCCACATTGTGTGCAAGGGAATCTTCGATTAACTTTATGAAGCTTTTTATGATTATTGAGAAAGATCTCACAAATGAATGCTGCCCCACAAAGTGGGCATGTACAAGAATATGGAGTGGATATTTTTTGTACTCGACGATCTCTGCCACGCTTGTTTTGAAACCAATGTGTGACCTGTCTTGGTCTCAGACCTAGACGTTTGGCCACAAGCCACACTTCTGTTGCGCCTGGGAAGTTATTGTGTTCGTAGTGGGTGTCGAGAATCTGCTGAGGATAAATGTGTCAGTAACATCAATATCGTTAATATCTACAAAAAGAAATGATGTTTAATGAAATAAAATGTTTTACTGCATTCATTTGAAGCAAAATATTTTGATAAAGTTTAGAGCATATGCATTTTGTTTATTCAAGTTTCTTATATCCAATTCACTTTTGGATCTTCATCAGCTTCAACAAAATGAAATAAATGCAACCCCTAATTTGATTCCTACCACTTGGACAATCAATGTGATCACAAAGTAGCTAATCTGACTAACCATGGCTACTATAAAGCCAATGATACACTCTGGCTTTTATGAACAAGAGGTTCATGATCCCACCTATAGTGGACAAGATATCAATGCAAGTCATAATAGCTCAATTACATGTGCAAATTGAAGTCACCTGTAAAAAATAGAAAAAAAAAAATGGTGTCATGACAAGGACCATTTCTTAAAGCCACAAACCACTTATTTAGGGGAGAGGCCATTCCTTACATTACAAACTATGCATAAGTGCATCAACTCACCCTTAAGTAAGCTAATAAACTTGAATTGCTAGCCAAATATGTGTTTACAGCAATATTACTACTTAATACAATAAGTCTGGTAGAAATAATCCCCATAGAACACATGCAGTGTTCATATCACATATCCGAAAAGCAAAGTTTTTAAAAGCAAATTAAATGTCCTTAAATCTACAGTTGGTAAAATCAACACTGACAGCTGATCTGCCGGGACAACACATGAATATGCTTATCCAAACTTCAATGAGGTTGGATTTGTGTTAGTGATGCTCAAAGGCTGTTGGAGGTCAACTGTCAACTTAAACTACTACTACTAAGATAGGCCCCCCCATACTTGGGTTATGCCTGACTGGACTTTTTTCTATGCTGAAGGCACCAGTCATGTACATAGGTACACATCAAGGACAGGCATTAATTGAAATATAGAGAGAATTTTGAAATGGAAAAAGAAAAGACAAGGGAAAGGATTTAAAAATTTTGGCTACAATGAATGACCTGTCCTTTGAAATGTGCCAGGTCATATTTCTTGGGAAAAACATGAAAGGGTAAAAAGTTCCACAGCTTTGACTTGTAGGGAAAGAAGCAGATATCAAAACAGCCCAGCCATGAGTTGCTGATGGCCACACAATAATCATGTGATGCAGCAGCATGCTGAGTATTGTGTGGTCTAGCCAGTGGTGGGGGTACACAAACAGCCAGCTCTTGGGAGCCAAAACCACAGTAATACCTATAAAAGAGGGAAAGTGAACTTACATTGCAGCGTAGGCAAGGGGGGTCAAAGTTTGGAAGTTAGCCTAGGACAGTTTATATGTCGAATGCTTTCAACTCAATTCTGTTAAGTAAATATACAGAGCTAGAACCACCCCAAATGTGAGAGCAGTATTTCATATAAGGATGAATTAATTCTTTGTATAAACAGAGCAACTGTTCAGAAGAGAAGTTTCAACACCAAACAAGACACTTAGAAACAGACTTAGTTATTCCTGTAATGAGGGATTTCTAAGAAAGAGTGGAAGATAAAGTAATACCAAATATGTTCACTGAGAAGAGTGGAATTACAGAACCATCCAAGTTGAGACGAGTTGTGAGGAGTTTTCAATAGAGAGACGGGTAGAAGTTGGGTCTTGGAGGCATTAAAGTTAACAAGATTTTGTGTACCCCACTGAGATATCCTGTCCAAGTCCGAGTATATTGAGGAAGCTGTGTGGAGATGAGATGCAGATTGAGAGAGAGAAGAGGGATTACAACTGAAGGATGTGGATGAATGCGGTGTTGAGTCATCAGCTTATGAGTGCATTGTACTTTTGTGGAGGAGAAGAAACTGTTAAAAAAAAGGAGAAACAGCGTTCTCAGAGAGTGAGAGTACCTTTCATGGCAGTCGACATGTTCATCCCCTCGATTTTACTTGTGAAGTGCTCCTGAATTCTCTAGTATGTTTATTACTAATTGTCTCAGTGACCATACAACATGACAGTATTCAAATTTGCTTCTTAAACACATTTACTTAACATAATTTATCAACAGTTTCTATCTCTTGCATAGTCTCAAATTCATATCACTCATCACTTTATTTGATTGGGCAATCTTCAAAATATGCTGTCCGAAATCTAGTTTCTCATTCATGAAGGCACCAAATCTACATTTGGCTTCCTTTCTATCAATTTCCCTGTCAGGCCTTTATATGGCATTACTAATGAATCTTTCCTCAACCCAAAATAAATCTCATTTATTTCTTAATCATACTCGATCACCATTTCCTGCATTAGCATTTAGGTAGCACCAGGAAACTAACGAAGAAAGACTCGTCCACTCACATATATAGACATACATATGCAATTTTTTTTTATAATTATACTTTGTCACTGTCTCCCGCGTCAGTGAGGTAGTGCAAGGAAACAGACGAAAGAATGGCCCAACCCACCCACATACACATGTATGTACATACACATCCATACGCGCACATATACATACCTATACATTTTATAGGTATACATACATAGACATATACATATATACACATGTACATAATTCATGTGTTCATACTTGCTGCCTTTATTCATTCCCACTGCCGCCCCGCCACATATGAAAATGACAACCCCCTCCCTTTGCAAGTATGCGAGGTAGCGCTAGGAAAAGACAATAAAGGCCACATTTGTTCACACTCACCCTCTAGCTGTCATGTATAATGCACCAAAACCAAAGCTCCCTTTCCACATCCAGGCCCCACAAAACTTTCCATGGTTTACCCCAGATGCTTCACATGCCCTGGTTCAATCCACTGACAGCATGTCAACCCCGGTATACCACATCATTCCAATTCACTCTATTCCTTGCATGCCTTACACCATCGTGCATGTTCAGACCCCGATCACTCAAAATCTTTTTCTCTCCATTCTTCCACCTACAATTTGGTCTCAAATTTCTCCTTGTTCCCTCCACCTCTGACACATATATCCTCTTTGTCAATCTTTCCTCACTCATTCTCTCCATGTGACCAAACATATATATATACATACATTACTTTCCTTTTGATCATACTAGATCAACACTTCCCATGTCAGAGGGGTAGCACTATGAAACAGACGAAGAACGGCCCATCCACTCATGTACACATATACAGAAATAAATGCCCGTACATGCACATATATATACTAGACTAGACAAGAGGGGACGGGAGCAGGGGGCCAGAAATCCTCCCCTCCTTGTATTTCAACTTCCTAAAATGGGAAACAGAAGAAGGAGTCACGCGGGGAGTGCTCATCCTCCTCGTAGGCTCAGATTGGGGTGTCTAAATGTGTGTGGATGTAACCAAGATGTGAAAAAAGGAGAGATAGGTAGTATGTTTGAGGAAAGGAACCTCGATGTTTTGGCTCTGAGTGAAATAGAGCTTAAGGGTAAAGGGGAAGAGTGGTTTGGGAATGTCTTGGGAGTAAAGTCAGGGGTTAGTGAGAGGACAAGAGCAAGGGAGGGAGTAGCACTACTCCTGAAACAGGAGTTGTGGGAGTATGTGACAGAATGTAAGAAAGTAAATTCTAGATTAAAATGGGTAAAACTGAAAGTGGATGGAGAGAGATGGGTGATTATTGGTGCATATGAACCTGGGCATGAGAAGAAAGATCATGAGAGGCAAGTGTTGTGGGAACAGCTGAATGAGTGTGTTAGTGGTTTTGATGCACAAGACTGGGTTATAGTGATGGGTGATTTGAATGCAAAGGTGAGTAATGTGGCAGTCGAGGGAATAATTGGTGTACATGGGGTGTTCAGTGTTGTAAATGGAAATGGTGAAGAGCTTGTAGATTTATGTGCTGAAAAAGGACTGATGATTGGGAATACCTGGTTTAAAAAGCAAAATATACATAAGTATACATATGTAAGTAGGAGAGATGGCCAGAGAGCATTATTGGATTACGTGTTGATTGACAGGCGCGCGAGAGACTTCTGGATGTTAATGTGCTGAGAGGTGCAACTGGAGGGATGTCTCATCATTATCTTGTGGAGGCGAAGGTGAAGATTTGTAGGGGTTTTCAGAAAGAAGAGAGAATGTTGGGGTGAAAAGGGTGGTGAGAGTAAGTGAGCTTGGGAAGGAGACTTGTGTGAGGAAGTACCAGGAGAGACTGAGTACAGAATGGAAAAAGGTGAGAACAAAGGAGATAAGGGGAGTGGGGGAGGAATGGGACGTATTTAGGGAATCAGTGATGGCTTGCGCAAAAGATGCTTGCGGCATGAGAAGCGTGGGAGGTGGGTTGATTAGAAAGGGTAGTGAGTGGTGGGATGAAGAAGTAAGATTATTAGTGAAAGAGAAGAGAGAGGCAATTGGATGATTTTTGCAGGGAAAAAATGCAAATGAGTGGGAGATGTATAAAAGAAAGAGACAGGAGGTTAAGAGAAAGGTGCAAGAGGTGAAAAAGAGGGCAAATGAGAGTTGGGGTGAGAGAGTATCATCACATCTTAGGGAGGATAAAAAGATGTTCTGGAAGGAGGTAAATAAAGTGCGTAAGACAAGGGAGCAAATGGGAACTTTAGTGAAGGGGGCTAATGGGGAGGTGATAACAAGTAGTGGTGATGTGGGAAGGAGATGGAGTGAGTATTTTGAAGGTTTGTTGAATGTGTTTGATGATAGAGTGGCAGATATAGGGTGTTTTGGTCGAGGTGGTGTGCAAACTGAGAGGGTTAGGGAAAATGATTTGGTAAACAGAGAAGAGGTAGGAAAAGCTTTGCGGATGATGAAAGCCGGCAATGCAGCAGGTTTGGATGGTATTGCAGTGGAATTTATTAAAAAAATGGGGTGACTGTATTGTTGACTGGTTGGTAAAGTTATTTAATGTATGTATGATTCATGGGGAGGTGCCTGAGGATTGGCGGAATGCGTGCATAGTGCCATTGTACAAAGGCAAAGGGGATAAGAGTGAGTGCTCAAATTACAGAGGTATAAGTTTGTTGAGTATTCCTGGTAAATTATATGGGAGGGTATTGATTGAGAGGGTGAAGGCATGTACAGAGCATCAGATTGGGGAAGAGCAGTGTGGTTTCAGAAGTGGTAGAGGATGTGTGGATCAGAAGTTTGCTTTGAAGAATGTATGTAAGAAATACTTAGAAAAGCAAATGGACTTGTATGTAGCATTTATGGCTCTGGAGAAGGCATATGATAGAATTGATAGAGATGCTCTGTGGAAGGTATTAAGAATATATGGTGTGGGAGGCAAGTTGTTAGAAGCAGTGAAAAGTTTTTATCGAGGATGTAAGGCATGTGCACGTGTAGGAAGAGAGGAAAGTGATTGGTTCTCAGTGAATGTAGGTTTGCGGCAGGGGTGTGTGATGTCTCCATGGTTGTTTAATTTGTTTATGGATGGGGTTGTTAGGGAGGTGAATGCAAGAGTTTTGGAAAGAGGGGCAAGTATGAAGTCTGTTGGGGATGAGAGAGCTTGTGAAATGAGTCAGTTGTTGTTCGCTGATGATACAGCGCTGGTGGCTGATTCGTGTGAGAAACTGCAGAAGCTGGTGACTGAGTTTGGTAAAGTGTGTGAAAGAAGAAAGTTAAGAGTAAATGTGAATAAGAGCAAGGTTATTAGGTACAGTAGGGTTGAGGGTCAAGTCAATTGGGAGGTAAGTTTGAATGGAGAAAAACTGGAGGAAGTAAAGTGTTTTAGATATCTGGGAGTGGATCTGGCAGCGGATGGAACCATGGAAGCGGAAGTGAATCATAGGGTGGGGGAGGGGGTGAAAATTCTGGGAGCCCTGAAGAATGTGTGGGTCGAGAACATTATCTCGGAAAGCAAAAATGGGTATATTTGAAGGAATAGTGGTTCCAACAATGTTGTATGGTTGCGAGGTGTGGGCTATGGATAGAGTTGTGCGCAGGAGGGTGGATGTGCTGGAAATGAGATGTTTGAGGACAATATGTGGTGTGAGGTGGTTTGATCGAGTAAGTAATATAAGGGTAAGAGAGATGTGTGGAAATAAAAAGAGCGTGGTTGAGAGAGCAGAAGAGGGTGTTTTGAAATGGTTTGGGCACATGGAGAAAATGAGTGAGGAAAGATTGACCAAGAGGATATATGTGTCGGAGGTGGAGGGAATGAGAAGTGGGAGACCAAATTGGAGGTGGAAAGATGGAGTGAAAAAGATTTTGAGTGATCGGCGCCTGAACATGCAGGAGGGTGAAAGGCGGCCAAGGAATAGAGTGAATTGGATCGATGTGGTATACCGGGGTTGACGTGCTGTCAATGGATTGAATCAGGGCATGTGAAGCGTCTGGGGTAAACCATGGAAAGTTGTGTGGGGCCTGGATGTGGAAAGGGAGCAGTGGGTTCGGGCATTATTGCATGACAGCTAGAGACTGAGTGTGAATGAATAGGGCCTTTGTTGTCTTTTCCTAGCGCTACCTCGCACACATGAGGGGGGAGGGGGATGTTGTTCCATGTGTGGCGAGGTGGCGATGGGAATGAATAAAGGCAGACAGTGTGAATTGTGTGCATGTGTATATATGTTTGTGTCTGTGTGTATATATATGTGTACACTGAGATGTATGGGTATGTACATTTGCATGTGTGGACGTGTATGTATATACATGTGTATGGGGTGGGTTGGGCCATTTCTTTCCTCTGTTTCCTTGCACTACCTCGCAAACGCGGGAGACAGCGACAAAGCAAAATAAATAAATAAATAAATATCAACATATATGTAGGTGAGTAGGAGAGATTGTCAAAGAGAATTAATGGATTATGTTAACTGACAAGAGTGTAAGAGAGACTTTTGGATGTTAATGTACTGAGAGGGATGTCTGATCACTATCTTGTACAGGTGAAGGTGAAGATTTGTAGAGGTTTTCAAAAAAGAAGAAACAATGTTGAGGAGAAGAGTATGTGACCTTGGAAGGAGGATTATGTGAGGAAGTACCAAGAGAGACGTGACTGTAGAATGGCAAAAGGTGTAAGCAAATGACGTGAGGGGAGTGGGAGAGGAATGGGATGTATTTAGGGAAGCATTGAAGACTAGTGCAAGAGATGCATGTGGCATGAGAAAGGTGGGAGGTGGGCAGATTAGAAAGGGTAGTGAGTGGCGGGATAAAGAAGTAAAGTTGTCAGTGAAAGAGAAAAGAGAAGCATTTGGATGATACTTGCATGGAAAGAGTGCAAATGACTGGGAGATGTAAAAAAGAAAGCATAAGGAGGTTAAGAGAAAGGTGGGAGGGATGAAAAAGAGGGCATAGGAGAGTTGGAAAAAGAGAGTATCATTAAACTTTAGGGAGAATAAAAAGATGTTTTTGATGGAGGTAAATAACATACATAAGACAAGAGAACAAATGGGAACATTGGTGAAGGTGGCAAGCAAGGAAGTAATAACAGGTAGTGATAAAGTGAGAAGGAGATGGACTGAGTATTTTGAAGGTTTGCAGAATGCATTTAATGACGAGTAGCAGATATGGGGTGTTTTGGTTGGGGTGGTGTGCGAAGTGAGAGGGGTCTGAGAGAATAGTTTAGTTAAGAGAGAAGATGTAGTGAAAGCTCTGTGGAAGATGAAATCCATCTAGGTGGCAGGGTTTGGATGGTATTGCAGTGGAAATTATCAAAAAAAGGGGGTGACTGTGTTGTTGATTGGCTGGTAGGGGTATTCAATTTATGTATTGATCATGGTGAAGTGCCTGAGGACTAGCGCAAAGCATGCATAGTGCCACTGTACAAAGGCAAAGGGTTTAAAGGTGAGTGTTCAAGCTACAGAGGCATAAGTTTCACAGTGAAGTTCCCGAGGATTGGCTGAATGCATGCATAGTGTTGTTGTACAAAGGCAAAGGGGATAAAAGTGAGTGTTCAAACTACAGTAGTATAAATTTGTTGAGTATTCTTGAAATTATATGGGAGGGTATTGACTGAGATGGTAAAGGAATGTACATAGCATCAGACTGGGGAAGAGCAGTGTGGTTATAGAAGTGGTAGGGGATGTGTGGATCAGGTGTATGCTTTAAAGAATGTGTGTGAGAAATACTTAAAAAGGCTGATGGATTTGTATGTAGCAATTACGGATCTGAAGGTAGAAGGGTTGATAGAGATGCTTTGTGGAAGGTCTTAAGAGCATATAGTGTGAGAGGTAAGTTGCTAGAAGCAGCGAAAAGTTTTTACCAAGCATGTAAGGCATGTGTATAGGTAGGAAGAGAGGAGACCGATTGGTTCCCAGTGAATGTCAGGTCTGCAGCAGAAGAGTGTGATGTCCCCATGGTTGTTTAATTTGTTTACGGATGGGGTGGACAGGGAGGTAAAAGCAAGAGTTTTGGAGAGAGGGCATGTATACTGTCTGTTGGGGATGAGAAGGCCTGGGAAGTGAGTCAGTTGCTATTTGCCAATGATACAACTCTAGTGGCTGATCGAGTGAGAAACTGCAGAAGTTGGTGACTGAGTTTGGAAAAGTGTGTGGAAGGAGAAAGCTGAGAATAAATGTGAATAAGAGCAAGGTTATTAGGTTCAGTAGAGTTGAGGGAAAAGTTAATTGGGAGGTAAGTTTTATCCCTGGGGATAGGGGAGAAAGAATACTTCCCACATATTCTCTGCGTGTCGTAGAAGGCGACTAAAAGGGGAGGGAGCGGGTGGCTGGAAATCCTCCCCTTTCTTGTTTTTTTTTTTTAATTTTCCAAAAGAAGGAACAGAG